>NW_015544192.1:1155787-1172164 GCF_001515605.1 Sinocyclocheilus anshuiensis | reverse complement strand
AAACACCATTGTTTCCTCCTTATGTAAATCTCGTGCATGCAAAAGACCACTGAAAAATAGGCGAATCAGAATATAACACCGACTGTGACTTTACAGTCCAGATCACTAATAGTTACGCCCCCAACATTTGCATATACCTGCCCATGTTCTATGCCAGCCACCAGCCGAACCTGCACAGCCGAATCATCAGAAGTTCTGCAGGTATTGCGAAGAAACAAGCGAGGATAATAGCGAAAATGGCAGATCATGGAAATAAATGTTATGTTCCAGGCTGTGCAGGGATGGGTTGGTGTCTGTATTCAGAAAGGCACGGAAAACAAATAACGCGAGCCACTAAAGGGATATGGTTAGCTGCTTGCGAACGGTAGCCTGTTACATTACAGTACATAAGATTTAACTTAAAGGGTTAGTTCGCCCAAAAATTAAAATTAGACTGTGTTTTACTCACCCCTGTGGCATCCTAGGTGTATATGACTTTCTTCTTTCAGACGAATCTCTGGAGATTTTTTGCCCTTACCTAAGCCACATACCTTCTATGTAGATATCAGAGAACAATTTAAAATATTGTATAAATGCATTCTATGGCACCTTTAAGAGAGTGAGAACAATATAACCTCTGGTGCATCTGATATTTATAAAACACTTATTAAACATTAACGGAAGGCTTCATATTATTTAAAGATTTATTTATTTATTTATAGTTTGCTTCTAAATAAATGACTAATTATAATTAGATGTATTTCTAAAATTAAGATTCAAGTTAAAGTTAAAATGAAGATATATATACATATATACATATATATATATATATATACATATATAACAACCACTGTGCATGTCACCTGATATTATAAATGATACATACAGACGTGTCCTACATTCGTGTGTATTCTAAACTATCATGCTACAGAAAAAAAAAATCGTAATGCCAGAGGACATTAAAGAGGAAAGGAGGGATTTTTGCACTTCTTCCTTTCTTTGATCTAGTTCCTCTGCCTCGTGCACATGCTGGAGCTGCATGTCAAATCTGCTGGGGAACAAGGCGGTGTCAGTCAGCGGCCAGTCAGATGGAACCGGAGGAGACGGGTGTAAGCTGTCCCACGAGATACCCGTGCTTTGATAACCCCGCAGGAGCAGCTCTGCGTGTGTGTGTTGAGAATGCGTCTACTCTCTTTCACCGTGTGTGTTAAACGATCCATACAAATGGTGTGATTGTGAACATGTGCTTTTGTGTTAGTCCTCAAGTGCACTAAGAGGATGTTTAGTGTGCGTGTGTTTGGCCGATGAATTTGCCGAAAAACTCCTAAGAGGAGAGCTGTATCTGACAAATCATCCTTCTGAGGACATACTCAGATTAAATGCACTCCAAGTCAAAGGATTTTAAACTTTTGATGCCAAGGACCCCAACATAAGATGATCATGATAAAGACAACATATTGTTTCTAAACTTAAACCATTTGCTTTCATATTGTTTCTGTACAAATATTGCACCATAAAACTATATTGCAAAATAATACGCAGTAAAAAAAATATTATACCTAAAGAAAAATATGATCTACTAGTTGGAAAAAAAAATACTTTGCATTATGCTGACAACTCATATTTCAAACAAACAGACAAGTACGATTTTTTTTTTGGAGTCAGCCATTGGTTTTATGGTTGAAAGTTGTTGTCTCTTATGCTCACCAAGACTGCATTTATTTGATCAAAAGTACAGTAAAAACAGTGATTGTCAGACTTTGTTCCGTGTTTTGTGTGTGTCTTGCTCCCCATGTGCCTTCCTATGCCCATATTTGGTTAGTTTCCTGTTCCTGTCCTGATTAAGTTCATTTGTCCCAGGTGTTTCCCTTGATGTTTCATTGCTCCCAGGTGTGTCTCGTCATCCCCTCCTCCTGTGTGTATAAATAGGGTTCCCTGTGTGTGCTCCAGCGTCCGGTATTGTTCATGTCATGTATAGCGTGAGTGTTCCTTTGTGTTTATTAAACCCATTTGGATTAATGTACTGCTTGTCTCTCTCCGTTCCTTGCTCCACAGTCCGCTCAGCAGTGCACCTGTGACAGTGATATTGTGAAATATTATTACTATTTAAAATAATTGTTTTAGATTTCAATATATTTTAAAATGTAATTCATTACCGTGATGGTAAAGCTGAATTTACAGTAGCCATTATTCCAGTCTTCAGTGTCACATGATCGTTCAAAAATTATTCTAATATGCTGATTTGCTGCTTGAGAAACATTTGTTATTATTATTATTATTATTATTATAAATATCAGTTTTGGAAAACAAAATTGTTCTGCTTAATATATTTTTAAGTATTATTTGATGAATAGCAAGTTCAAACAAGCAGTATTTATTTGAAATATAATTTTTTGTAACAATGTAAAAGTATTTACTGTCGCTTTTGATCAACCTAACAGAGCCTTGCTGTATAAAAGGTATTAATTTCTTTCAAAAAAAGAAAAAAAAAAACTGCCCCCAAACTTTTGAACAGATTTGTTGCTTATTTCTTAGTTAAAAAAGAGTGCTATCAATAGAATAAAATAATCACAATTAGTTGCATGATTTCCAACCAATCTTTAGAAAGTTGAATCAAACAATAATATGAAATTTGGTAAATGGATTTACATGTAATATTTAATAAATACCTTGATTTAACACTTTAACAGGCCTGAAAAATACTTTTCAGAAAGTCAAGCACCCTCTTGTGGTCCACTGTCCCAACCTCCAATTTAAAAAAACCCTGCCTTATTTAATGGCTTTGAAGATATATATATTATAGTAACAAATATTAATAAATGATTATTAATAGTGATTACGATTAATCAGAATACAATTCTATTTATTAATTGAATTAGACAGTCCTGACCTTCTTTTACGTAAAAGGAAAGTCAGACAGAAAGCACCTAGTATCAAAAGAAATCACGTCGCTGGTCTTGCTATGGAGTGGTGCTGACGGATGTGCCTTTCATCTACATGTGGACACAAACTCCCACAAACACAACCATATGGGGGAAGTGGCTGGGATCTTCTTTACAAAGGCTATGAATGCATCCCTCTACACATACGCCGCCACTCTCAAGGTCATTCCCTCAGCTGGGCCATCAATCAAAGCAATGCCTCTGCCACAGCCATAACAGGCCTGAAAAATACTTTTCAGAAAGTCAAGCACCCTCTTGTGGTCCACTGTCCCAACCTCCAATTTAAAAAAACCCTGCCTTATTTAATGGCTTTGAAGATATATATATTATAGTAACAAATATTAATAAATGATTATTAATAGTGATTACGATTAATCAGAATACAATTCTATTTATTAATTGAATTAGACAGTCCTGACCTTCTTTTACGTAAAAGGAAAGTCAGACAGAAAGCACCTAGTATCAAAAGAAATCACGTCGCTGGTCTTGCTATGGAGTGGTGCTGACGGATGTGCCTTTCATCTACATGTGGACACAAACTCCCACAAACACAACCATATGGGGGAAGTGGCTGGGATCTTCTTTACAAAGGCTATGAATGCATCCCTCTACATATACGCCGCCACTCTCAAGGTCATTCCCTCAGCTGGGCCATCAATCAAAGCAATGCCTCTGCCACAGCCCCTGCAATCCCATTGTCGTGCATGCCCACCACTAAAGTGGATGCTGGCAAGCCTTCTGCAGTGAGTGGAGAGCCGGGGACATCCGAGCCTGAGTGCTATAACCAGAGATTTGAATTTGAATATATCAGAGAAGTAGAAACACATCGGATAGCACAAGGCTTGCAGACTCACATTGTTCAGACCTGGCTGTGCTAAGTGCACACCAGCAGCTTTCTGTAGGGCAGCTACTCTGCTTTAATTAATCCTGTCTGACCCGCATCTGCACGTATCAGTAGCCTGGCAATGTCTGCTAACCATTCCAGCACGGTGTACTGAAATGTCTCTGCTGAAGTCAACAGCATGAAAATAGGAGCCGGGAGAAACGTATAGTATAGAAGCATCATATCATGATGGAGGTGAGACAGCAGCCTGTATCACAATAAGTCCCTGTAGAATAACTGTAAATGCATCAGAGCCAGCAACAGCAAAAGCTGACAGAGAAAAAAAAGGTGAGAGAGAGCCTACCAGTGGTTCTCATCCTTTTTGACTCGAAGACCCCTGTTGTCCAACACAATATTTGAAGCCCCCCACTTCCCCTACAATATATAAGTCTACACATTTTTTTTTTTCGTATTTCTTCTGTAATTATGACAAAGCTGCTTGTTTTCAAACTTTTTTATTAACAGAAACAGGGAATGTTGACATTAAATGAATGAAACAATTCATTTTGTCATTCTTGGCATTTTAAGAACAGTATTTTCTTTAATAAAAACATTATTGAGAGGGAAAAAATATATATTTCAGTTTAGATCTTGATTTTATGCTTAAGTATCTTTATTTAGATTAAGATCGGATTTTAATATATTAATGATTATTTATTAATTTAAATACTTTCTACCTGGTTAAGAACAAATGTCCTATTCATTCTATTAATAAATTTATGTATCAAAACTAAATCAAAACCATAGGCAACAAAAAACAACAAATTAAACCAGAGGTGTCAATAGATTCTGCAATTTAATGCAAATAAATGGTGACTAATGTCATATTTGTGTAGTAAATATTTAGCATGCATTCAATTTGGTTTTAATAAAAGTATTTAATAAAAGTATTTTTTCCCTCGAACTGTATCAAAACAGAAAATACACATTGAATGCAAATGATGAACGCAAAGCAATTCTGCAATAATAATAACAAAAAAAAGTAACAAAGATGTTTTTGCTGTTTGCCAGTCTTCTAAAAAATGTTGTATAAAAATGTGCTTTGAGCTTTGATAAAAATACCACCATGCAATGAGTTCAAATTAATCTACTTTTGTTAAAAATCTAAATGTGATGTTTAAAAAAATGACACAATTATGTCAACTTCAGTGAATGTGCTTTAAAAAAATAAAAAATAAATACATTTTGTACTGCAGTCAATTTTTTGTACTGGTATACAACAGACCTACTCTGCATGTGCACAAAATCCTTGAATGGATTCTGTCGAGGAACAATAACATGCTGCCACCACAATGGCTGACAAAGCCTCTCTGTGGGTTTAGAAAAACATACGGTATAACACCACACTAATGACAGACAAAGACACACATACATACACCTACTTACCCACACCAACCACATTCAGATTATGACCGAGTGGGATTCACATCATAGTCTTCCCGAGAGTTAGGACAGATGTTAACCTGACACAGACTCACAGCATATGCAGCCTTGTGGCGCAGCTCTGCATGGGGCCTCGCAGCACCGCTCTGACTGTTCTAAATTGAACTAAATAAAGCAAACCTGCACACACCCTGCCACTATGACAACCAGAGTCAGGTGCTGTTCAATTATTAACTGCAAATCACTGCTATCACATTACTTTGATGTCATCTTTAGGTAATGTGGATCAGATAGGAAATGTTAATCAGATAATAACCTCATATTATTCAGATTGGCCATTATGGCAAACAGCCAAGGAACAATAATGTGCAAATAACAGGTACTTTGCAGTGTTTTGAATGCACCTTAGGGGTATGCTTGATATTAATTTACTTGTCCTTATGCCTTTTTTGAAGCAGTGTGACATTCCATCTTCCATGGAACATAAAAGAAGATATCGAAGAATGCTTTAACTGTTTGGACCTCAATGACTTTTAGTGTACACACAAAAACACTGAGACATTTTTCAAAATATATTTTTTATGTGCTCCACAGAAGAAAGTTGAAAAGCAAAGCTGAATTTTCAGCAGCCATTACTCCAGATTTCAATGTCCCATAATCCTTCAGAAAACATTCTATGCCGATTTGCTGCTCAAATATCAGTTTATCATGGTTTGCACTAAAAAATTAAGCAGCAACATTGATAATACTGAGATGAAGTATGATTAGATTCATTATGGCAGAACACCTCAGATAACCTCATGAACTCATATTCCCCCATGCTGAAAAAGAAAAGGGGTATCATTGATGCTCAAGGCATGTCATCTTTTGTGTTATTATATCCTGCAGGAGCTGACAGCCCCTCAGCTTTGTAATTGTTATTGATGGTGTGGCAATGCTACCATTTTTTTTCTTTCTTTCTCTATTTTTTTTTGTCTGCACACCAAGAAGCCTGTACTCCGCCACGTTCCCCAACAAGGTCATCCCTCCAATCCATTGCCTTAACAGCGGGTGCCTAGCAGCCTGCAAATGGAACAGAACTCTTTGAAGTCACTTCCTCAAAGCGACGTGTCACGTGTCACCTCAAACATATAATAGAGCTTGTTTTTTTTTTTTTTTACCACCACCACTACAATCTATTTAAAGGGATAATTCACAAAAATCATCATTTACTCATCTCAGTCCAAACATGTTTGACGCAAAAGGTGACATTTTGAAGAATCTGTTGTCCTTGCACTTACAATGAATAGGGATTGTGACTTCCAAGCTTCAAAATGGACACAAAAACCATAAAAATCACAAAGCCTGAATCTATGACCTGTGCTCTAGATTCCAAGTCATTCAATAGTTTTGTGCAAAGAACGGGCCTAAACTGAAGTCATTATTCACTGATAAACTTTCCCTCCAGTGAGCAGTTAAAGTCAAAACAAAATGTACAATTCTGACAATTCTGTCATTTACTCACCCTCATGTCATTCCAAACCTGAGAGGTTTCTGTCCCACCATTGAAATCTGTTCATATAAAGCAATCATATCTCTTCGGAAGACTTGGATTAAACCACTCGATTCATATATGAATTCATTTTACAGTGCATTTATGTTTTGGTTATCTAGACTTTCAGTGGAGTGACAGAAACCTCTCAGGATTTATTAAAACATATCTTAATTTGTGTTTTGAAGATAAATCAGAGTCTTAAGGGTTTGGAACAACATAACAGTGAGTATATGAGGACAGAATTTACATTTTTGGGCGAACTTCCCCTCCTTGAAACAACATCTCTTCTCTGATGATGTGTGTACCGGTGCAAAGGCGAGACAATAATACAGTTAGTTCTGAGAAGCCAATTCAGGCTAGTTTTGTGAACCAGAGTAACTGATTCATTAAAAAGATCTAACTCAAAAGAATGATTCATTCATGAATTTGACAGTGATACTTATCTTAAGAAGGTGGATGTCAACACTTACAGGTATAATGCAAGCATTTTCAGTAATAACTTAAATTTCAATCTATTAATTCACACAAACCTATCATGTTGCTTTAGAAGCTGGGAATACAATAATATGGACCTCCTTTTTGAATCTTTAAAGGCCGTCTGCTCACAATTCTTCATCACTTTTCCTTTTCTATAAAAAAATTAATTTATATGGGTTAGGAACAGCATGTGAATAACTAAATAAAAATAGAAATACAAATCTTCTTGGGTTGAACTATTCCGAGCCAAATCCAGCACAAACATACGCACACAGCTCCAACTCCCTCCCAGTGATTAAAATGTCAGAGCAGAGGCAAAGCCAAGCAGCTGCAGGAATATTTAAACTACACTATTTTTAAGACCTGAGCTAAGGGGATGGAGAGTCTATGAACGCTTGGCGCAAACTCTTTGATGCATCTGCACTGAAATAATCTCACACGAATGTGACACACTCATTTTAGAAAACTTCCGCTGAGGCCCTGCAGAACTTGCAGTCAGGGCTCTTCGAGTATAATCCACAGCTTAGTCTGGAGAGTGTTGCTGAACGTGGAAAGAGCAGCGGTGGATGCACAATGACTCGTGTACATTGAGCACTGCAGTTTCTCTTCCCTGCTGCAGAGAGTAAGGGGAGAGTAGTCAAGATTCGAGAGGTAAATTATGTGGGAAGTTATAGTATATACTGCCAGATCTTGCCAGGATGGTAATGAGACGGGATAAAGTATCAGAAAAATTGTATAACCTGTCCAGCTGTCAAGCATTTTCTACAGCACAAATGTAAGCTGACGAGCAGAACCAGCTGGCATACTTACTTTACATAGTACACACAAAAAAAACAAGCAAATAAAATTGTGACCTTGAAGTATATTGCAATTTTACATAGATATTATATACATAGGAGTATTACATATACAGTATACAGTACTATATATACTATATAATATAGTTGTAATAAAGTTGCATAGACAAAATCATATTGTGATTTTTATTATACTGTTTATATATATATATATATATATATATATATGTGTGTGTGTGTGTGTATTTATAATATTTTTTTATTATATATATGATCATTATATAATAATGACAAAAAATACATTATCTTTAATATAATATTCAAAAATAATATACAATAAAAGTACAACGTAATAAAAATCAAGGGTTACACTTTATTTTAAGGTGTCCTTGTTACACATGTTACATGTACTTACTATATGGTTAGGGTTAGCATAAGGGTTTGGCTTAGGGTTACTTGCATGTAATTATGCATAATTAATTGTTATTATAATAGTAAGTACATGTAACATGTGTAACAAGGACACCTTAATAGAGTGTTACCAAATCAAGATATGATTTTGTCCATGCAACTTTGTCCAGATTTTATCTCAAAATTACGACTACTATGTCAAAATACATGTCACACAGCTGTGTTGTAAAACATACACACACACAATGATGAAGGCAAAAGGCAGTCTAATAAATTCACAGGTAAATAATCCACATAAACAGAACAGCTACAACACATCCAACTCAGAAGAGACACGACAGCAATGAACAGAATCAGAGCAAGTTAAGTACACATGCAAACAAGGATAATTAATGACACACCTGAACTGAATGATGATATCCAATCAACAGCCATGACAACAAACTAAACAGGGGAAAAGTGCAAACTGAAACAAAGTCCAAACTGAGTGATACTGTGACAACATGACACTTGAAGGTCATTTTTTTCTTTATTTTCAAGGCAAAAATGGTATTCCATAACTTCTCTTATTTTGTATAATGTTTTCATAAAGTTTTGCATAATGTTTTTAATCAGTCTAGAAGTCATTACTGAGTCGCAATAAATATTACTAACCATAATGTGGAAAATTAATTTAATCTTAATTTAATATCCCTCTCATCCAACCAAATCAACTCTATGATGAATAGTATCACATTAACCAAATGACTCAGTCTCAGTCATTACATAATTAAGCTTAGTTCGGAAACATTTAGAGTCACACTGCTAATTTGAGTCCAATTAGACTACAAAAGAGGCAACACTACACTGTAAAAAATGACCGTGAATTTAACGGTAAAAGACTGTAAAAATGCTACAGTAAAAACCTGTTAAATGGTTAACGGTAAATTCCCCTACTATATATGGTGAAAAACTGTATTGGACATTAATTTTACGGTAGTATACCGTTTTTGGAAGTGAAAAAGACTGTATCATTTACAGTGAATAACCATAAAGTGTAATGTAACGAAGTAATAATACTTCGTTACAGTACTTAAGTATTTTTTGGGAGTATCTGTACTTTACTTTTACTTTTACTCAACTACATTTCCTAAATAAAATGTATACTTTTACTCCGATTCCCCGAAGCATATTCGTTACTTACTACAAAATAGTCAGAAGTCAGAAGAACACGGGCTGCAGGAAAGCAGGTTTGACGAATCAGTGGTCTGGCGTTTTCTAAAAACACCTTTGCTCATGTGCAAAGTGCGCGCACAACCGAGGATGATTTAATTTTCCACTCGAGTCGAGTCTGGGGTGTGTGCGATAATATGGTAAGTGTTGTTGTAAAGATGTGCAATCTGACATTATCGAGTATGTCACCAAATCACACACAGAGAGTGCATGCACGTGATTTATTAGTCCATTAAAATTTAAAATTCAAGGCTTTCTAAATTGTAGACGGCAAAAATACTTCTGTATGCTTTTTATATTTATATTTAATATAGTTAACATAATCTATATCACACAAAGAGTGCTGTTTTTCCCCAGATATCAGCATGATAACAAATTTAATAATCATTTTATACAAGTTCAATAAAATTAGCAATAAGTGACTTACATTTTAGACACAATATTGCCTGTTTTTGCTCAATTTTGCAAACGAAAATAGTTCGAAACAAAGATCACAGCACTTGCGCCTTTGAGCAATGGTGTTTACTTATTGAATGAATCAGCTTTTTGAACAAATCGGTTGAATAAATGATTCAGTGATTCACTCATTAACAGAGTCAAATCGTCGTCTTCATCTTTGCGACACGGACTCAGAAAACACTAATTTATTAATAAATAATTCAAATATCTCATTTCCCCCCAACACATTCAAGGTAATTACTTTTGCTGGGGCTTTGCAGCACGCTTTAGCCTATTGCGTGCCTTTTTTGCTGTCATGCACTGTAAAAAATGACCGTGAATTTAACGGTAAAATACTGTAAAAATGCTACAGTAAAAACTTGTTAAATGGTTAACGGTAAATTCCCCTACTATATACGGTGAAAAACCGTATTGGACATTACATGTATTGGACATTAATTTTACGGTAGTATACCGTTTTTGGAAGTGAAAAAGACTGTATCATTTACAGTGAATAACCATAAATTGACATTCCCAGAATTCCCCGCATTACATTTCAAATTTGATGTTTTTTTGTTGAAATAACTAATGTTTCTTCAAATGTAGTGAAGTAAAAGTTTGCTGAAATATAAAAACTCAAGTAAAGTACAGATACTCCCAAAAAATACTTAAGTACTGTAACAAAGTATTATTAAAGTTCAATAAAATTAGCAATAAGTGACTTACATTTTAGACACAATATTGCCTGTTTTTGCTCAATTTTGCAAACGAAAATAGTTCGAAACAAAGATCACAGCACTTGCGCCTTTGAGCAATGGTGTTTACTTATTGAATGAACTAATATTGTGTGTTTTTGCTCAATTTTGCCAACGAAAATAGTTCCAAACAAAGATCACAGCACTGTTTTGCGTCTCTGAGCAATAGACGGTGTTTGCTTATTGAATGAATCAGCTTTTTGAACAAATCGGTTGAATAAATGATTCAGTGATTCACTCATTAACACAGTCAAACGCTTTGTTTCTGAATGAATCAGCCATTTGAATGAATCGGTTGAATCTCAATGACTTACTCAGTAACAGTCACTTGCTGCCACCTACTGGTAGCTTTAATGTCACATTTCGACTATTTTTTTATGTTTTAAATCATTTCAAATATCAGTATTCAACGTTTTATGTTAAAAACGAAATATTATTTATCCATCTGTAACTGCAGGTTAAATGCATCCATGTCCCCTCTGAGATACATAAACTGTGTAAATACGTCTAAATGCTATTTCAGATGCAGATTCCAGAAATGTTTTCTTATGTTGGAATGAAAGACACTAAGTACTGGATGAAGTGCTTCTTATTCTTACCCAAAGATACAAAATAGAAGAAAGAGTTAAAACTAAACAGTCTTGCTACTCAAGCGGTGTATGAACATTTTTTATATATATTTATTTGCTTCTTTTACATTTTGCATTTACTTGTACTTTTACTTTCAATACTTAAGCATGCTTAAGATTTAAAAAACACTTTGTGTACTTAAGTACAATAAATCTCACATACTTTAAGACTTTTACTCAAGTAATATTCTAAACGGTGACTTCAACTTCTACCAAAGTCATTTTTATGGTAAGATATCTGTACTTTTACTCGAGTATGGCTTTCAGGTACTTTATACACCACTGTCTACTGTTCAGCAAGTTTGTTGATGTTTATTGATGAATTGGCCATAGTAGCAGAAGGCACAAGACGAGGGGCTGAAAGGCCCGATAAGAGCAGAGCACAGCAGAAGGAGAACTGAGAAAGTAGAGCACCATGGGAAAGCGCAACCCTAAAGGTCTGTGACCGGTTGGCACTAATCTTCAATGGGCTCGGCTGCTTTTACCAGCAGGTGCACTCTGAGGTGTTGGCTCGGCCCACTCCAACAGATGGAGAATGATGGATACAATGTGTGAGGAGAAGGGTGACATCCTCCCCTACCCACAAGTCCCAGCGAGGAGGCTCGTGCGGAGTTGAGCCAGAACAGAAGTACAAGCCTGGGTTAGAAGTAGGTCACGGAAGTACTACAAGGCTAGTGAAGAAGTTGTTTTCATGCTAATGAGAGCAGCTGAACTGGGGACAAAAGGAAGGCCTGACAGTCTGTACAAAAAGCCCATCAGTACTTGCTCTCGGGACCTTCGAATGTTTAACAATGCACTGACTATTTCCTTTAGTCAGTCTAACTACAACACATCAGGTGGGCTGGGAGTTAGAGACCTCCTGGAGATTTCACAGGGAAATGCATCATCTTTTGTTTGCTAGTTTATTTATTTATTTTTTCTCTCTATGGCATTAAATGTGTGTTTCATCCATATAGACTGAGTATAAGTTAATAAACAATGTGATCTTATTAGTAATCGTAGGTATTTGTATGTGACGTGTTGTTTTTCGCACATATATTTTCTTAAGTTTGCATAAACACTAATGTACAGTGCATCTAAATATTGACAGCATCTAAAACAAGCATTTTTTGAACAGCTTCTATATACATTGTACATATAGATTATATAAAAAATCTAAACATATTTAATTAGAATTAATATTGTCACTATTATTCTTGTTATTATTATTATTATTTGCATTTATTTGCCCATTATGAATTGCATAATGTTGAGAAGTGGCTCACTTCTCAAATATCTGTACAATAGTAAAACAAAACAAAACAAATTAAAAATAGTATAAAAAAATAATATATTTTTTAAAGCTGTACATATATAAAAGCTTGTTTTACATACTGTCAATACATCTACTTACAACGTATCTTACATTTAATAAAAAAAAATAAAAATCAGAGATTTCAGGTAAATAAACAAAGACAATTAAAGTACATACTGTACAATGCAGCAAATGTGTTTTGTGATCAGCTTCTAAGCGACAGACGTCAGTCCTGATATCCCAAGTATATCAGATTGGCTGGCTTCTGTCGCACCTCTTTGCCAAGATCCTTGTCATCTTTGACTAGATCGATTAAGTATCTCGTCACGTAGCGTGTCAGTTTTTGGAGGTCAAATGATTCTCTTAACCACCCGGTAATCTGCAACATGCAGCTTTTCAAATTGGCGAAGTCAGACAAGTAAAGATTTTCAATTGAACTGTGCATCTCATTTTGCGCCCTGAGGGCAAACAATCTTTATTAGATGGCAGCAATTAGCATGCACATGTTTAATTAATTCTGTAAGAAGCTTTTGTGTCGGCACAACATCTCAAATCTGAAGGACTGAGACGGCTTTGTCTGAAATCTCAAGGACTGTGCGAGAATGTCAAGCCACATGTTAGCTAAACCTGTAAGATTTATAGTCACAAAGGATTTGAACTTGTCAAAATGTGGCAGTTACACAGTTTGTCACAATCGGATCTGCTCAAAGACACATTTCCTGATACTCATATCAAAAGACAGCAAAGACAGCAAATCTAAGAAAATTAATACATTGGTGGCACATTTGAGATGTAAACATGTTGGTAACAATTATCTGTAAATATATGCAATTATTATGTCTGTCCTATAAACCTATAGTTCTTAATTACATTATGTTTCTTCTTCATGTCCAATTCATCTGAAGCACTTAGATGTAGATGACTTCAGCATCTGGTACCGTGCTAATTGCCTGCGTAAGAAAAAAAAAAGTCCCTTGAGGGTTTTTTTTTTTTTTCAATATTTTCCAGCAACTAATGAGCTCATCTATAATTACAAATGTGAAAGTTGAGATTTACATGACACGAACATTGTCATTTTGTCTTAGTTTCAGCCCAGACATCACACAATTGAGTTTGAAAAAGACAAAGGTGCAGTCAATAAGACAAGAACTTGGCTATTAAAATGAGAGCAAGGCATTTTAATGGACAAGCTTTGACGGTGTTCTTTAAAACGGGAAGCCGACTAATGGATTAGAAGCCAAGAACTCTGGAGAAATCATCGATCTAAAAAATAAAGGAGGGTGCTTTGACAACTTTTCTTATTTTTTTCCATTTCTTCTTCCCTCTGAAAGAGTGTTTAAGACATACCTCAGTAGATGCTCAGATGAGAGACTTGATTATTGACAGGACTGGTCTTTACCCACGCTCGAAGATTAGATGCTCTTTATCACCTGCAGATTCAATTAAAAGTAAACAACTGATCCTTTGTGCTGTATGAGATGGATGCTCCCAGTCCCACCTGCTGTCTGAGTTTGTCGGTTCCAGACACGGTAGATTTATATTTTCAGTGCGATAAAAAATAAAGGGATCATCAAGGATAGAGTAAATAACTTTTAGTGCTTGAGTGGTGCTGTAGGGGGTTCATCTCAAGATCGTTTCATCCATCTTAATCAATCAATCAAGGTCTGGCTGGTTAGAATGGCCCCTGCTGGTAGATGTTGTAATTACACCATCTAATATTCTAGTATTTTCGGTCGAATAATCAAGGGGTTTTCAAACCTTCCAAAAATAAATAAATAAATAATGGCAGCTATAATTTAATGTATACAGACCCTTTATAAGTGTGAAAAATATTAAAGATATTTGGCTTTTATGATCTTACTTTTGGTGGAAACCGTGATACATTTTTGTAGGATTCTTTGATTGAAAAATGATAGCTCAAAAAGACAACATTTACTTGAAATAGAAATCTTTACATTAGATATGTCGTTACTGTCCCTTTTGATAAATTTAATGAATTCTTGCTGAATAAAAGTATTAATTTCTTAATAAATAAATAAAACATGGTGAATGGTATTGTAAATGGTAGTGGTATTGTAAAAAAATGTTTTTATATATTAATAAATGCAAACCTTTAACGAAAAATGTAACCCCTATCCAAAACTAAAATGAAACGCTGTATATTCTGAGTTCAGCTCATGAAAAATGGGGGCAAAAACAAAAGTGTTGCGTTTATAATTTTGTTCAGTGTATATGCAACTATGCAGCCGTCTAGCCATAGTGAGAACTGATATCAACCATCAACCTACTATTCACAATCCTTCACTTTAATAATGTCATCATATATCCAGAAATACCCATAACCATTGTCAGTCATCATCAGAGCACTACCACATTCCCAAATAGTCCGTTCCTTTAAACACTTTAGCTGCAGATGGTGGGTTGCACTCAGGGTTATTGATCATCTTCTGATTAATTCACTGTTAATTATGATAAAGTATGAAAGACAGTCTGTTGTCACTCAAAATAAAGTGACAGGAGACCAAAGAGGTCAGCAGAAGCACTCATAATAAAGCAGCAGCTCCCCCATTACCACTGGGAAATGATCTTCACAAATAAGCCTGAAGTTAGACGCCAGTATAAATGAATACAATTAATTTCAACCTGAAAATATGCTTGGAGGAGGCATGCATGTTAGGCCGGTGGTGGATAGTCATTAGCAAGGATATTAAATATTCCAGGCAAACAGGAAGACATCAAATTGAAAAGGAAATACAATCTGGTGGGCAAAAAGCAATGACTTCCTGGGACCTTTGGCAATGGCGCAGACCTTCCTGATTAAGTGAATGTGCTCACAAACATCTGTAAATTCATTACATGTAGTGCAGAGAAAAGAAAAATCCTACTTAATCCTATATTGAATAGATTAAGTTTAGAAGGGTGGGAAAGAATCACTCGAGGCTTTTGCTTTAAACTGCATCCTGTTTCACTACTTGTCAGCATTACGCAATAATCTCATGACACCCTCATGAAAATGAAGGCTTATAAAATAAATCAATCAGCATCTTCTGGATTCCTGCGGTCAGAAGTCTGTTCACTCATTTTCTATGGGTGTTTTCTAGGACGTATAAAATACTGTCAGCATTTCTATTGAACATGATCGGGCCCACTGAATTGGGAGGGAGCATAATTTAATACAGTAAGCCAAAAAAAGCACAGTTAGTTACGTTTATATCCCTACATATATTAGTTATCAGGACTCCAGACTAACTATTTTTACTAGGAAGACTGTAGCCCCTGACTGAACATTTTTAGGAGCACAAGCAGAAAATTTAGGGGCACAACTTAAATCAGCCTGCAATGTAATCATTCACATATTTTCCCCATTTAACTGTATTACTGACAAATGCTTTGATAATAAATAGACTTAATGTCAGACTCTGTTCCGTGTTTTGTGGTGGTCTCCTCGTTCCTTGCTCCGTGTTCCCGCACCGTAGCAGATCGTGACAGAATACCGGACCAAAAAGTAAGCGGCACCCCCTCTCCCCGTTTTGATTTCGTCTTTTTGAAAGTTTTTGCTTTGTTGTTTTTCCCGTGCGTTCCTACACGTCCCCAAATGGAGGAACGATTAATGTTTATCGCGTTGGCTCAGGCGAGCTCAGCC
>NW_015544192.1:1155175-1155727 GCF_001515605.1 Sinocyclocheilus anshuiensis | reverse complement strand
CCGGTGTCTGGAGAGTCTCCGATTCCGATCCGGAACCCCTCCGCCGGCAGTTCCTGAGTCAAGAAAGCCGGCCGTTCCCGAGTCTAGTCAGCCGGCAGTTAATGTGGCAAGCCCGAAAGGACGCTAATGTGGCAAGCCCGCCATACATTGATGAAGCCCCAGAGCTCGCTCCAGTGTCAGCTCCTCTAAAGCGTTTTGCTGTGCCTGCTCCACCAGAGCACCCTCCAATGCCAGCACCACTTAAGCGCTATCCGGCCGCCATGGCCTCCCGAGTCCCCGGCTCCGCCTTGGCCTTGGCCTCCCGAGTCCCCTGCTCCGCCTTGGCCTTGGCCTCCCGAGTCCCCGGCTCCGCCATGGCCTTCCGAGTCCCCGGCTCCGACATGGCACCCGGAACGGGTACCGCTCTGGAGGCCCACTGTCCCGTGTCTGTCCTCAGGGACCTCCAGAGTGCCCAACCCCCCCTCCCCATTAGATGTTATATGGCGTGAGGACACACCTTCCGGAGGGGGGCGTTATGTCAGACTCTGTTCCGTGTTTTGTGGTTTTTTTCCT
>NW_015544192.1:1150428-1155060 GCF_001515605.1 Sinocyclocheilus anshuiensis | reverse complement strand
GTGTGCTCCAGCGTCCGGTATTGTTTGTGTCTACAGTGCTACGTGTGATTCCCCGTGAAGATGAATAAATTCCTGGGTTTCTGTACTCTTGGTCTCCTCGTTCCTTGCTCCGTGTTCCCGGACCGTAGCAGATCGTGACACTTAACTCATAGAAATTACAATGTGCAGAATTATTTTTAATTTCAGAGAGATATGACAAATATGTGTGTGTGTGTATATATATGATAAAAGTACTATTGTTTTGTAGTAATAAGTACAGTTACTAATAATATTATATGTTTATTTCATGTTTATACACATTTGACAGTAAAGCACTAAGCCTGAGTTGGGAAGCTTACACAATGTATTTTATTAACAACAGTAGCATGTGCAAAATCTAATTTTTATGTTGAAAAGATATATATTGTGCTCTTATTTGATGTACCATTATTCTTCTATAGTCTTGTATGAAACTGACCAACAACTTGACCAACAAGTGATTGTGTGATTTAGTCGCAAATTGAAGAAAAGATTGTTTTTCATAGCACTCTGTGATGATTTTTACTTCATAAACAAAAAAGAGCGAAACTGACAAAATCTGATTTCTTGATGATTTGATATTTTATAATAGTGATTTTATAATTTCAAAATATAAAGGAAAACGTATAAATGAATGACTAAAGAGCCAATAAGTGCTCCTCTGCTGCCATCTACAAGTTATAATGGTGATTTGCTGTATTTTTTTATTTTACATACGCATTTGTTCACCACAGTATATTTTGGTCATCCCATTGAAAAGAACATTCAAATTGGATCATTTAGGAGATTTAAAGTGCTGGAAACAATTGTGTGAAATGCTTGTAGTCATTGAAAATTGCTTGAATTTCTCTCTCAAAAGGCTGTACAAACCCTGAAATGAATAATGTAATAACATTCGACTATTTCTGCCGCAACACCATGGTTACAGTTAGCGTTACTGCTTCTGGTTTTCTATGTCAGCGCCGTTTGATCTGTTTATAACAGAGATTTCTGTGCAGAATTGTAATGCTTCTCATCTTGCAGCAACCTTATTCATTCTGCGGCGAATTCAAATGCTTCTCACTGGATCTCGCAGCGCTGTGCTGTAACAGTAGCTATGTTTCCATCCACCTATTTTTATGCACATTTTGGATTATCGCATAAAAAAACGCTGGATGGAAATGCCAAGATGCACATCAATTCTAAAAATGCGCATAAAAAACTTATGCGCACAACTGAGTAGGATAAACTTTTTATCCGATAAGAAAAAATGCACATAAACTACGATGGAAACACATTTACCGAATAAATTCCACCATGCACATTGAAAAAGTCATGTGACTTTGCACTATGAGACGTGATACATTGACTAACCAGCGGACTGATCTCGTTCACAGCGTTCTGAAATGCCTGAGGAAAGTCTGTCATCAAAGTATTTCTGTATATTTACTGTCTTACATGATTGTGTTCCCAAACAGCAGGCATCCACCTCTAAAAGCAATGACCGCATTTATTGTGTTACGTCTGCACTCTCTGAAGCACAAGTACTTTATTACATATGAGTTTGTTTGCGTCATGGTCCGAGCTGTTAAACGGTCCGCGCTGCGCAGCTCAAACGAGTAGCGGGATTTTGTTTCGTTTGCCGTTTGATGTTTCTCATATGCGACAGAAATTTCTAATTTGTAAGTCGCTTTGGATAAAAGTGTCTGCTAAATGTCTAAATGTAAATGTAAATGGCAACGTGAGTTGAACAACGCGGTGGTCGCGCCAGTGCGACCGCGCACAAAATTTACTCGCACTGGCAGAAAAAATGGTCGCAGCCTGGAGCCCTGGTTATGGATGGATGGAGGGATAGATAAATAATTAAATGAATGAATGAATGAATGAATGGTTTGTCTATTACCTAGATTTCTGAACTAAATTAAAATAAAGTAGAGATTCATCCCACTGAATCAAATATTTTGGAATCAGTTCAACAAAATGATTCATTCAGTTTGAATCACTGATTCATTCAGTGGCTTTTCTGCTGCATGATTTGGCCACACTCTTAAAATGAAAGGTTCCAAAAAGGGGGCTTTAACAGCAACACGATTTTTGGTTCCCCAAAGAACCTTTAGTGAACAGTTCTTAAAATAACTAACTTTTAAGAGCGCAGTAGGGTGCATATTTTTGAGCATTATTAGTGATTGTTTCAATGATTCACTCAACAGATTTGTTCCAAAAACAACACCATGACAGCACTAATTCAAAATACAGATTTTCAAAATAAAATACAATGAAATAAAATAAAATAAAATAACATTTTTAAAAAATGCAGCAGCTAAAGAATATTTTGACATTGCTATTATCAATCATAAAGTCTATATTTCACTGTTTATTATAAGATCTCACTTCACATTCTTTCTTTCTTTTAAGAAAATTGTGAAAATTGGAAGCAGTACTTGCCATCAACAAAAATCTGGAATCGGAATCTAACATCCTACTGGCAAATAATGTTTTTCAACAACATTACATGAAAATACTGTTATGAATGAAGAAACATAAACCTGAGGGCTGCAGGGAATGCAAAACACTTGCTCAGACATCTATTTTAGTTGAGATTACATTTTTAATAAAGCTAGCGTGCACCATTAATAATAAAGCACACTTAAATATTCATATACTGAATGAAAACCTTTACGTTGAGGTCTCTGAGGTCCTTTAGATGTACAAGAGGTTCTCCTCTAGGAGCGAAGCAGTGAAGTACAGTGATTTGCTTTAGCTCAAGAGACCTTCTCGAGGTTGCCAGACTCCGCGTAGATGTTGTAAGATATATTCTACCTGTGCCGGCCCTCATGAGAACAATAGCTCCAGGCATGTGTTTACAAGAGCAGGAGTAGAAATGCTGACTTCCTCTCAGAGAAGCTAGTTTCCCTGGTGACAGAGTAGTGTCTTTGAAATCAACATGTTCTACACCCACACCGCCCTTAGATAACTGTCTATTTGTTACGGTCTGAAAAGAATGATTCCAAAATCCTTCAGGAAACATTCGTAAGTTATTTTTGCTGTTTGTGCATGTTTTTCTCCTTCCGTCATCTGTTTTTAAACATATTCAACATTTCCCATCTGAACACAAGAGGTAGAAGGAGATACCTGGAGAGAATCACGCAATCAGTGGTGGTCCATGGTGCAAGAAGACAAGAATATCTGGATCCATTTGTTGTGTGCAGCAGGATAAAAGAGTGAATAGAAAGTAATCCCAAAACACACTTTCACTAGTCGACAGGAACTGTTCATTAAGTACCAGCAGAGCTAACATAATGATGCAACATGTAAAAACATTCAGATCTTAGTGCTGGAGTAGAATAACAACAACAACATTGTACATGCAATCCCAAAAAGGAACAAGAAATAAATAATTAAAATAATGATATAAGAAAGAAAGGAAGAAAGAAAGAAAGAAAGAAAGAAAGAAAAGGTGAACATTACATTCTCTGTTCAATCTGAGACATGAAGGTCAGTCACTCTACTTCAGTCTTTTATAAGCATATTTTAAAAGAAGAAGGAAAATAAACTGCTTAATAAAACCATGGTTTAAAGCCTCCATAACAATCATGAGTGCATTTCACCATGACTTTGAGAGAATCAACTCTCTTTTCATCTATGTCAAGATTCTTAGAAAGAAAAAAAAATGCACCTTTATATCTTTAGATCCTAAAATGGCATATATCTGACGCTATTAATGACACCATGAATAGATTTTTCACAAAAATAAATTAAATTAAATACTAGCTAGACATGTAACTGAAACAGTTTTAAATCCCTTTTTAATTAAGCCAAATTTGACTTCCTATGTACTAACAATCACTTTTACTTAATGAAAACTTATTAGAGCCCACAGCTTTCTGACAAGAAGTTTGACATTGCAGTAGTGAGACACTATTCCCTGCACAGTTTGATAAAAAAAAGAATGAATCAAAAGGAAGGGGAGGCAACCAGGCCGAGACACTGAAACAACAGTAAATGATGCTTCAGGCTGACGCAGCCTACTTCAAGTGATTCAGATCAGACAATGAAAGACACGCAGAGCGGCTCTGCTACACACAAACAAGACCACACTCATCTATCTCCCTCCGACTGCCTCACTCCCAAAGCTAATATGTGTAGTGAACGCATTTCCACATACAGTATTTATCCAGCCGCCAAACACTCTGATAAAAAAAAAGTTAAAAACCTAACTCTGCTGTACATTAATATGCATTATGATGCATTTTATAAAGGAATGTAATGGACCGACGATTTCATATAACTTTATATTCACAGAGCAAAGTCTGTTTTAAATAAATAAATAAATAAATAAATAAATAAATCCTTAGCCTGTACGTCTTCTTAAGTAGATCTTATACACACATATCACCTAGAAGTTTTTCAGCACTCACTGTATGCATGGTGTTCTTTTTGTGATTTTTGTGATACCGAAAACATTGAAAACTGTGCCAAACTGATAATTTCTTGAGACTGGTGTGTCCCAGAAATTGCCTTAATAGTTTACCCAAAAATCATCATAAAAAAACAAATAATCAAAGAATAATATAATATAATATAATATAATATAATATAATATAATATAATATAATATAATATAATATAATATAA
>NW_015544192.1:1136914-1150192 GCF_001515605.1 Sinocyclocheilus anshuiensis | reverse complement strand
GCAGCATATATAAACATATAAAGAAACTTTTTTCAACATTGATAATAATGAGAAATATTTCTTAAGCATCAAATTGTAATAATATTTCACAGTCTTACTGTTTTTATTGCATTTTTGCAACAAATGCAGCCTTGGATTAAAAAATATATATTTATTGTATATATTTCACTTACTCCAAACATTTATATTTGTAGTAGTGTATTTGTTTTGTAACACGTAGAAATAAAGGTTGGTCTCAACCCTACAATAATTAATTTAATAAAATAATAAATAATATATATATATTTTTTTTTATGTGTTGAAAGGCTTCCATTTTTTCAGTGACACAAACTGAACTATACATAGATCTAACATAAGGCAATAGGCCGATAATTTAAAAAAAAGCTCAGTGATTATGACAACATGGCTAAAATATAGAAAACATCGTGTGATACTAATTGGATATGGCAATGTTTAGTTAAATCTGAACCTGTCTTCTCAGAATGCTCATATTAATGCACATTATTTCTTGATGTAAAAGCACTGGGTTTCTTCCCTGCTTTATTTAAGCTTCAGAATTATCCCCAGTGCTCATGTGTGCATGCAAAGAAGTCATTTCGTCAAACCACTCCTTGGGGGCATCCAGACATCACCAGCATTATGAGCCACCAGCACGCTACAGAACATATATTTAGAGGCATTGACGAAACACACACTCTGCATAAGGAAATCATGTGTTAGCAGAGCTGCTGGTTATCTCCATTTAGAAAACTGATTAGGTCAGCAACATGTTAAGATGCGGAGAGGATTTTAAAAGTGTGTGTGTGTATTTGCTCAAAAATGTGTCACATGGACAAAATTTCTTTTGTTTATGGTAATGAACTCACAGTGAGACTGAAATATTTATAAATGCCTATGAATAATATCCTTAGGACACTGCAGTTTTGTTTTAATAATATTAACCTTTAAACTTGTCATAAACTTCAAAGACTGTTAGAGAATAGATTAAAAGACTCATGTTCCTAAATCTTACGTAAATTCACACATGACCCAATTGCTTCTTAAAAAAGAACACTCTCTTTTTTTTTCCTTCAAATTTTTAGCACACGTTATTAAAAAGGTGGAATAACAAACAGAACATAGTAAAAGCCTGGGAATGAAGCATTTTACTTTTATGGGAAAGGACATATTGAGGCTAATGATTTAACAGTTTTGACACAAACACAGCCAATAAGAAGATTTGAAGTGTAAATTACAGCTGTTCAATTTTAGATTGAAATGGAATAAACCTTTTTTTTCTTGTTGCTGTATGCCGTTACACACAATGTTTATGTAGTCTAAAGCAACTTATGAAAGAAAAAAAAAACGTTTATATGAAACACTAAGTACTGTGCATCTCCACCAAACTGCATCATGGGAAATGAGGCATTAAATACTACGTAAATCACCAGCCTGTGCTCTCTTGCCAAGGTCTCCCTGAATAAAGCCAACAATCTACTATTGTCTGAATTACTGCACATATTAACAGACACCTTATCATTGTTCTGGCAGGACAAAGGAAATGATTTGGATCTGTGAGGCTGGATGGCACAGAATCTCCCAGTACTGCCTTAATGTATGTGTATGAATTACGCTTTGGTGGACTTCACAGGATATTTGGACATCTTAAGTGAGACTCCAGTCCAAAACATAGGGAGAGCATATGCTCAGAGTTCTAGCTTGAAATCAAAGACCATTGAAACATCAAAAAGTTTGGTTATACTTAATATTACAGTACAAAGTTATAAACATTCTGTTACAGTCTTGGGGGTGAGTTAAAGCATGCTTGCAAACTGCTACTTGCATATCAGGCTGCAGGACCGGGTTTTATAGGTTGTTGGAGATCAGTGGCGCTTGAGTTCTTTAAAAGGAACAGCAGCTCCGTTCAGAGTCCATCCATCCCCAAGGGCTTCGCTAACTGCTTTTTTCGACTACTGCGTGAGTTGGAACAAATCTATCTCCTCACTCTGCCCACAGCCAAAACAGTCGGGAGACTCCACTCTCTGCTGCTCGTTAGATGATCATCGGGGCTTAAATCGCTTGGACATTCTGCTTCTGGCCTGAGAACATGCAGCAAACTCCTCTGTCTTCAAGCTCCCAGCCACCAATCAGCTCACACTGCACACTTTAAAAGACACCATACTGACAGGGTCAAAAACCAGCCTGTCATTCGAGTTAGGATTAAAAGGACGGTTTAACCGAAAACTGTCCAGAAAATGAAAGATTCCCGTGTAGGCAATAGTGTTCTAGCATCAAACCTCTGACCTCAAGTGTTTCATGTAATGCTCAAAGGCAATACAGAAACGGCAAAGACTTAAGTACTGTTTGGATGGGATTTAAACCTTTACAGAGATGATTGGAAACTCTGTAGTTTTTAGTCGATTGTCTAAATATGGACATAATTAAGATCAAAGTTTATGCTGCTACTGTACGGTATAAATGTATATCAAAAAGTATTCCCAGAAGGACTTAGAAGGATTAATTAAACTGTTAATCTGTACCTTAGTAGATAATTCAGCTGTTAAGGTTTGTAGGAGAAAAACACCAATATTTCTTATTTGGTCGGCAATAAAAATCACTGACTAACCCCTGTAAATACTGGAATTTCCTTACGTCACCACATTAAAACAACTACCGTCCAAATAGAGCTTGTGAAACACAAATGTACCTTGTCTGAATAGAGCTTTAACATCCAGCCTAAATGGAAAGGCATAGGAAGTTTCCTTTAACTTTTCAAACACTTTTTGACATCTACACATTTTGACATATTTATCTTGTAAGAACATTCACTATCCTAAATGATTCATAAACGTAATGCCTTTCTCATTTTGAATGGAGAGGGCAGTCTATAATTCATTTTTATTTCTTATGTCAAATGAGTGCTTCCAACATGGTAGAAAATTACCAAGATCCCGTTTTACCATGAGGAGAAAAAAAACACCTTGATCCACTGCTAGAAGAACATGAAACATTTCCGCAAAGACACCATTACACCCCTGCCTCTAATGTTGCTTTATTCCTAATGTGCATTCCCCTCCTTTTAATCCAGTAATTACATTTAGCCAAATATGCTCATTCATACTCATACTCATTTATTTCTATGATGAGATTTCTCTGTTTCTGTCTCTCTCTTCCTTCTCTTTCTTTCTGTCTGTCTGTCTGTCTCATTAAGCACTTAAAGAGTGGTAAATCTTTCTTACACAACACCCGGGGAGAAATAAAGAAAAACACTCACAGCGTTGTCACAGTGGCAGTGCAGTGGGCAATCGTGGAAAAATGAGGTGTTTTTACTGCTTAGGGTTTGATTGGAGGGTTTGATCTGCTCCAGTAGCATCTGTTTCAGGGTATTTGTTATATACAGTCAGAGTGTGAGCATATGAGCCGATAAAATCATGTTACTCTTCATTCATCTTAGAATTCATCTTTTCTAAGGACTTTCCTTAAACGGAGTGCAATATTCGAAGTCATAGATTCAAGTCAATTGATTTTTTTTCCCTCGTTAAAAGTCCTTGAGTGTTAAAGGATAATGTGATTCCACGGGGAAGGTGCAGTTCCTCTGCTTATTTGATTGTTTTCATCTTGCCATGGTTGCATACGATCACATCTGAGAGAGTAACATGTTAGGATGAGAGTAAAGACCGATGGGTTTAATAAAGATATTTAAACAGGGTTATGAGGTCTTGTACATTGTACACAAATGAACTTGATGAAGATGGAGATGTCAAGACAATTCATTTCTCTCACTGGAGAACTAGACACAGGTCAAATATCGAGACCATTTATTGGTTTTGTGGATCTTCAGAGTGTTCGACAAATTGAAACTGGACACCTTTGATGTCAGATGTGAGATTTTGAAAAGTGGGTAGAAAATGCTTTGCCATGTAGCATTACATTAATCTTCATCATTTTGAGACTTCTACAACAGTAAAATAATGGATACTATGACACATTACAAAACTTACACAATGATTCCTGTGAGAGGAATCTCAAATAACCTCCAAAATAGTACAGCCTCAATTATATTTATAATTAATAATCATCAATTTCAAAAAGGCAATAATGATTTTTATGTTATAGCTCATTACTGATAAATGGCTGATATTAAAATTCTATAGGATTTTGTCTAATGTAAAAATAAATCATTAACTAAAGTCAGTTGTTTTACATGTTACAATGCAATTAACTAATTTAACCTGCATGATAAAGCATGAATGATAAAACAAACAAATAAATAAATAAATAAAGTTGGTACTGCTGTTTAAGAGTGACGGTCCAAACAAACAAACAAACCTTTAATTAGCCTATTTGGTGTTCTAAAAATAAAACACAACAATAACACACACTTGATATTCACTGTGAAATTCAACATATAACAGTAAATTATGCTTGCTTTTGAGAAATCATAAGTACAGTACAGTTGGCACAACAAAGATGGACACAATTTTGTATGAAAATACATATACACCCACACACTGAAATGTGTCGGCAGCTTCCTTTACTATACTAATGGTGTGAGTGTATTTACAAGGACATTATTTCCAAGAACATAATTTATATGCTAGCTATATGTCAAAAAGGATCAAATATATGAAATATATGATATAGAAAATCACATATATGCAGCAATGGGAATAAAAAAGCAACCTGTAACAGTAAGTATTTGATGACAGACCATACATTTACTTTTTGACATTTTTTAGACCCTATCATCTGGGACATTACTATTAAATCTAAATATTGGTGAAGGGGGCTTAGGATTCAGGGAAGCTTTCAGCCAAATGAAAACACATGAAATCATGGTTCCCCCTAAAAGATGTAATGCCTCTCGTGTGGAAAAACAGTTAATAAATCTTCATTTGTCAAGATGGCTCTAGCAGATAGTCATTCATAACTTTGAGCTCACTTCTCTCAAAGGTCTGTGTCATATTGGAAGGCAATGGACTTAAGTTGAGAATTTATGCAATTGTCACAATTGTGAAAGTCAATAGAAGTAATCTGGGACGTTTCTTTGTAAGCAATTCTGTGTTTCTATAAAAGAGAAAAACTCAAACTGACAGCTGTATAAAATTACAAACCAGGATAACGAAGCAATTTGGCAGTCTATAAAAAAAAGTTTCCTCCAAAATGCAATTTTCAGAATGTTGTCTGATGTATTAAAACACTATAACAAATAAGAAAAAAAGGAACAGCTTCAAGAAACTGACTTGCCAGAAATACAGATCTGTCTAAACACCATAAAACCTTCACAAGTATGCACTCCACTGATAATGAATATCAGCATCCCAGTCATTATTTACTCAAATTTTCGTTGGTTAAAGAGAGCGATATCTAATATTAGCTAATTTCTGTTCACTGACAATTATGTGAGCTCACGCTTTTATCGGTTAGCCATGAATCCTTTTTGTTGTTTAAAATGACCTCAAACAATAACATGCAAAGTCCTAACTAACATGAGAAAAGTAAAATAAGCCATGAGAGACTGAATTTTACAGTGAACCCATCACTAATGACGATGTCTCAAAATTTGAAAGTTACATCTATGAACTATTTCAACATGAGTTACACCTAGTTCATTTAAATTCATTTGTGGAATTACATTTGTCTGTCAACACTTTAAAAAACGGTGTCATTTGTTAACATTAGTTAACTACATTAGCTTTCATGAATTGTAAAACTTTACAACATGATACAATTACATAAATTATTGTAATATTATCACAATATTAAGTTGACACCCTCAAGTGAGTTAACTCTCAATCCTTTACTTTAGTGGATCAGTTTAATTTCCTTTCCTCTGTGTAAAAATCAAGTTACAATTAACAAAGTTTAAATGCCTGAGCATATTTCTGAAAGTCTGCTAAGAAGAAATACTTCTTTAAACTTCAAGACATGCTAATTTTTTAAGTTTCAGTTCAAATTACAGAGCTCAAAATGCATAACAAGAATGACCCACACCAGTTAAGAACCACTGCTTTAGATTTTAACTTTCAAACAGTTTCCCATCAGTAGAGTAAGTAAATGAGGACAAGACAAGCGTGTGGGCGAGCTGTACCTCAAGAGATTCATTCCCAATATCTGTGACCACTCAGCGAATCAAACACTGTACCTCCTATGCTTCGAAACAAATCGCGAAGTTGCGTGGCAAAATACGGGGGGCTACAGCACGCCCCAGCTGCTAATGCTGCAGCTCACTACCCCAGATTAAAACCCTTCTGTTCCATCTATATCTGCCCAGCCAGACGTACCACTCACACGGGCATACTTCCTTATCAAAATCCACAATCCATCAGCACCATACTCTCCCTCAGTGGGGGGAAATTGCCTGCATTCCACCCCAGCTCCCCCTGTCCCCCCACCCCAAAGCAATCTGTTGCCAAGGACAGTTCCAGTCTCCCACTCAAGCAGACCCTGCTATTTATATGGAACCTTCTGTTCACTAACATGGACACGGATGCACTTGTCTGGCTAATGAGCTTGGGATTTTATGAGACAAATATTGTGTTGTATGACAGAAGAGTGGGTTTCACCTATGGCTGAAAGACATTTGTTTTGCTACCTTTTTCAGTTGTTAAACTGTCCCCCTTTTGTTGGGGATTCTTAATTATTATAGGAACAGTCTACTTAGAAATGGCCCTCATGTCATTCCAAATCATCATTTTTGACTTTGGATGCGTATATGAACTAACTGAGAGCTTGAGATGAAGATTTTGGTCTGTTCCTTACACAAAGTTAACATATGGCCCAAGAAGGTTACACTTTATTTTGATGGTGCCCTTTAGACAAGCATTAGCAGATAGTCTACTAATACTATAATGACTATTAATTGACATGTAGTTGCAAAGTTACTAGTCAACAGATTGTCTAAAAGGGATCATTAAAATAAAGTGGTACCCTTCAGGAGACTTAGAGTATAGTATATGATTTGTATGAACTACTTTTATGATGCTTTAATGTCCCCCCCCCCCATAAGAAATACCATCACTACCACAAGAGCTATATTTACCAATTTATGGGCTCAAATGTCATACTCAATCACTAGAAATTAATAAATCATTGGAAAAACAATCAATAAATCAAATTGTAAATCATTTATCCCTGTAATGCTGCTTTTAAACAATCTGTATTGTATAAAGTGCTATATAAATAAAGGTGACTTGACTTTAAATAAAAATGAAGATAAGCAAATTGAAAATGCAATACAATACAATATAGAAAGAAATAATGAATTTCAACCACTTCATAATCACAAATTAATTTTTTATTTCATTATTTCTATTTATTCAACTGATGAAGAATGAAGTATTTGAAGCTACAGTATTTTCGATTCGCTGTTTTGCAAGCTTATTAATTAACTGATTATTTTTGATTATAAAATTGTAAAATCTTAAAACTATTCACGTCTTGGTAACATAACTGACATATTAATTTTTTTTTAAATACATTTATCAATTCCTCAGTTGATCTCAAATAATTATTTGGGCCCTCATTTAACAATTCTTCTTCAAAAAACAAAACAAAAACAAAAAAACGCATAGAGATTTGGGGCATTCATTCATTTGTGAACTATTCCTTTAAATGCAGGTAATAAATTCCCAAGACTGCGTATTCTGAGGTAAGTGCCTTCAAAATATATTTAAAAAATTGTTGAGAAAAATAATATTTGCAGAATAACTTCAAAGGTTTATCACAGTCCCTTTCAAAACATTGTGATGTTTGATCTCACTGTATTTTTGGCTTTGTATTAGCTCATCTTTGTTAAGTGGAGAGACCTGTCTACTCCCACTCAGTATGACTGACTTGATCTAGAATCAGATTGGAGGCAATCAAGCGGGGGAAGTTTTGATAACAAAGGCGACCTACGGTGCGGCTGAGGGGGAGGACATCGCACGTCATATACTGTGTGGACTCATGGAAATAATTCAGACTGTTGAATAGCACTGTCACCCGGTCTACAAAAACACAACTCGGTCCTGACTTGTTAATCTGCAGAAGCGATCTGTGAGGGACAGCCAGACTATTCTATCTATCTATTCACTGGTCAGCAAGCGGCAACCTATTCACTAAGCACTATATTCTACCAAGTAGCTCTCATTTGGTTAATTCACTCCCAATCCATTCTCTTAGCTGACCGTAGCTGGTACCTGATTTATGAATCTGGCCAGAATGAGAAGAGAGGCCACAGTTCCACATGCTGCTCTGTCATCTGGGTAAAGGTTAAAACAGGCCACGGGACCATCAGCCCTCTAGAAACGTGCTGACATGCCGTTCATTACAGCTGGCCTAGCTAGAAAGTCCATATGTCGGCAGACCTGGAGAATCATTGCAGTGACCAGAGGCATCATGCCCATTCAAAGTGCATTGATACAATCACACCAGCATGATTAAATCATTCAGTGCGTCATATCATCAGCTGCTAAATAAAATTCAAATCTGCGTTCACTGGCTGCCGCTGAGCCAGAGACAGATGCGTTTTTACAGCACTGTGCATTATAACTAATCACACATTATTCTGTTGAGCTTATGAATGCAATGGCCAATCAGAGGCGTTCAGATGAGTCATCGCTAAAATGCCTGTGTTTTCTTCACTCGCTGGCTGTCTGAATACCTCAAATTCTCTCGTTAGAAACAACAAACTGCAGATGTGTTTATGTGTGTATTGTATGAGTTTTTGAGAGTGCTTGAACTCTAGACTGTCAGTGAAAATGTTCTTTGATAATATAAATGTTCTTTGCTCTCTTTCTGTACAATGAAAGTGTTATAAGTAGCCTAACTTACAATGTTTTTATTCACATTAACTTTCAATGTTAAATTCACATTAAATATAAAGTCAGTCGTATTAAAAAAATGTATGGCATGAGACCCATATCTGTTACTGTTACTTAAGTAAACAGACAGGTTTTTATGTATAGTTAATAGACTACATTATTAGGCTACTTTGACCATTGCCCACTATAGATCAACTAACATAATCTATAAAGGTGAAAGTCGAGATATTTCATGATATAGGCCTAGTTAATGCGTATGGGAATGTTTCGAATAAAAAGGAAAACAAATAATAATACATGAGTACTATTGTGACTGCTGTGTGTCACATGACGACCCCCCCCCAACCCCACTCGTGCCCCCTCAAAAATAATGAGTGCATGACGCCCCTGGCAGTGACCCACAAGCTAATGCACATGGGCTCTCAGTTCCTAATGCACAATCACACAATAATTAGTAACAGCTATACCGTATGATGACAAATAAAATAATCAGCTTCTGAGATAAAACTTGAACCTGATGCAGATAATGAAGAGATCTCAATGCAAAATACACCACAAATCAGATATTAGCACAAATGAAGTGTCTGAATGGTGTAAAATCCATCATTACTAGCACTGACATTTATTATCAGGGCAAGATATTATTTTCTGTCACAAGTAATGGTGTCATTTCCCAATTTGTTAGCGCACAGTTCTGCTCATTAACAGTTCAAAGACATAGAACAATTTCATTATCTTCTAAAAATGTAATAAAAATTCAAATTGAATGGGGTAATTTGTCTCTGAAAAAGAAACAGGTGAGAATACAAGTCAGAGATATAGTAATAATATCTACTTAAGAAGATGAATCAGAGACTACCAATATCAGCCTTACATTATGCGGGTATTTCATATACTGTACATTAATCATTTTGTAATTTCATTTTCTGTCTGTATATATGTGATAAATATTAACTTCTTCAATTGATTTGCAATTCTTAGCCTAATAAATTACCAAAAACACACAAGTTACACTTTTCAGATGAAAGCTTGTTTAAGGATGTTATTATTGTGCCCAGAAGGAGAACAAAGTACTGTATTATTTAATTCAGAATTTAAAGTAATTTGGTGCCTTTCCTGAAAGCAAAGATAAAATACTGCACAAAGAGAGGGACTTGATATTTCTGGTTTGAATAAAGCTTTTAGGTTATTCCTGGGAACACTGACAAGATCTTCATATGTCATTTACTCATGGTTTTAAATAGCAGTTCCGGATTAAACCATATTTCACTGATCTCTCTGAGCACATGCAAAACAAAGAGCATTTAAATAAACAACCCAAGGCCGAGAAAGAGAAGTTTGCTTCTACTAAACACAGTAACGCCAATGGAGAGAATACAAGCAGGATTATTACTGAGAAACAGATTCATTGTCTTTTTTGAATTACTTCAAATTTTAATAACATTAAACATAGTGCAGCTCTCAGCTCTAAATAAGCTCTGAACATAGGAATAATATTCCCAAGAGTGTTACAACTTTCAGCAACCCAAACCACCATGTGCTCCTGACTGTGACTGTGACCAATTAAGTTCAGAGAAAGAAACTCTGCTAGATCCTCTGCCGAACGTGTTACATCTAATCTATAATCTGAGGATATTGGCATTGTCTAACAACAATTGTTTTGACACACTTATAAAATATTGTAGTGGTTTCTAAACACATTAATTTATTGATACTTTTGCTATTACAATATTAATGAATACTTGTACTATATAATATACATCCCTTTTACATAATGTATATGTGTATATTTTCAATTTACATTTTTACTGTCTCTCTCTCTTTTCTTTTTCTACACACACACACACACACACACACACACACACACACACACAAGCACAAATTCTACATTTAAGTACAAATTCTAATAAAGTATAAATGTATTTGTATGTGTATATATACTTTATTCTTTTGAAGTCATGACATTTACAATTATTTTTATTTTTTATTTTTATTTTACGATGCAACAATGTCAAGGGAACAATGACAACCATGTTAAAGAAATGGTAGTAAATGTAATAGTAATAAAAGCATAAAGATTTATTTTTTTAAGTAAATAAATCTTTATTTTGGCAGGGTTTGCTCTCAAACTTCAGGTTTTACTCACACACAACTGACATGCAACTTGGAGGAACTACTCAGATGTGACCTTTTCAGGGTTGTATTTTTATTTTTTTAACAAACCTTATGGCTACAGGTGTACCACATCTTTTAGCATTATGAGAAAAATGGGTCTGTTGGTCAAATGCAGTTTCTTTTCTTGATCAGTACAGGGTCTGTTTCATCTAATGCATGATAAGAAAGAAATCTGAGATTTTAGAGGGAGGAAAGTCCATTAGCTCAAAATCTATTCAAATAGTGCAATTAGCTCTGTTCCATGGATATAAAGGATCAGTGTGGCTCCAGCACTTGGACTTATTTTTCTTAGTTCTCTGCAAGTTATTCGCCTCGTCTCACTCTTTCTCATCACGTCCTCTCCCTTTCTCTTTCCAAATCATTCCATTGCATCCACATGGATAACGAGCCAAAAGCCCCCACGGCCGTGGCGCTTCAAAGACCCTGGTCAAATATTGACTATAGAAATTAAAATTATCTGATTTCCCCTCACAGGCAATTAGTTTCACAGTTCTGACCACAAACGCTTTCCAGTCATGAATCCTGCAATGCCTCATAATGCAATAGATTGATTTTTCATAGAACTGTTTCTCTTCCTTTGAAAAGGCTGTTCCCTTCTTCACCTGGAGCTGTGTGCTAGTGGCAGCATAATGATGCACAAATTAAACAATTAAAAAAATATATATTTAAAAGCCAGAATACAATTTTGTCAAAACACTGTTAATATAAATGTAAATAAAATTAATTCTATAAAATTACAAACAAACATGCGACAACCTGCCCTGACCTGATGAAAAATATCTATATTAAATATCTATATCTATAAAACATATCTAATTAAATACATAATCATTATACAATACCATTCAAAACTTTGGAGTAATATTTTTTTATGTTTTTTTGGAAGAAGTATTTTATGCTCGCCAAGGCTACATTGATTTGATCAAAAATACAGTAAAAACAATATTGTGTAATATTATTACAATTTAAAATAACTGTTTCCTGTGATGCATGAAACATTTCTTATTATGAATTTTGACAACAGTTGTGCTTCTTTTTTTCCCCAAGATTCTTTGATGAATAACAAACAAAAGAAAAGCATTTATTTGATATAGAATGCTTCTCTTTACTCTCACTTTTGATCAATTGAATTCCTTGTCACTGAATAACAGCATTAACTTCTCAAAAAAATTTTTTTTTTTTTTTTTTTTGAACAGTAGTATATAGTTAATTGTAATATTGCATGGATGTATGTCAATGTGGCTATATTGTTCAGTTGTTTTCTCCATAGTTATAGCAAAAACATCATGATATTTGAAATTCTGGCTAGGACAGAATTCCAAAAAACAAACAAAATAAACCATTCGTGGAATTGGACTTTTGACTTAAAACCTTATAGTTACTGAGATGCCTGGGTCTTCCCTATGCATTTTGTTACATTCAAGTAGACGCAGGTACTCCAGAATCAAGTAAATGCTGTTTGGCATTCAGACTGTAATTGAAACCCACCGCATTTGCTGCCATCTGCGCGGAAGGCCTTTTCAGAGGTTTTTTTTTTCTTCAGGGTAAGGGGACTTGGGTCGACAGGGTGGAAGGAAATAGAAGCGAAAATAATCATTCTATCACTGTCTTGGTAAGGATTGGCATTTGGCTGATGGGATGAACATTAATAAGAGCACTACTGAATATTTAATGCCACTGCCATTCTGCTCTAATGTGCGCCTGACTGCACTCATTTGTTGGAAATGTGAGAAATGTATCAAACCGTGCTGGTCATGCCTACATAGTAATTTGTTTTCTGGTCTATTCTAGGCAGGAATAACCTGGAGTGCAGACTGACCCTTATGACAGCCTGGATGCTGCACAGATATATGGCACAACACTGTAAACTGAAAAAATGTTCATTCATATGTACATAAAGTATCTGTCCTTGCATGACGTACGATTATGATTGTGTGCATGTGGAGGGTTGTATGCTTTGTGTGCATTAGCTTATGTTTCATATTACACTCTAAAAAATGCTGGGTTAAATACAACCCAGGGCTGGGTTAAATAGGGACAAACCCAGCAATTGGGCTGTTTTGACCCAGCGGTTTGGTTAAATGTTTAACCCAACCTTCTGGGTAGTAACCCAACCGCTGGGTCAAAACAACCCAATTGCTGGGTTTGTCCCTATTTTACCCAGCACTGGGTTGTATTTAACCCAGCATTTTTTAGAGTGTACGAGAACTGTTTTCATTCCAATTTTCATAACTCTCACGTGCATAATAACTTGCTGACATGTGCATAGACATTTTTCTTTTAATTAACATCAAGATTTTAGGTTAAAATCTACATGGAT
>NW_015544192.1:1131994-1136815 GCF_001515605.1 Sinocyclocheilus anshuiensis | reverse complement strand
GAAGAAAAGCTTTTGGCTTCTCTCCTGAGGCCACAAGAGGGCGCATCAAGCAAAATATTACTAATGCACATTTATTCAAAGCATAAGGTAACATGACTATCTGTGAAAAAAAGTGTATAATGTTTATAAACCAATTATAATTAAGTTGCTTAAATAACTATAAACAAAACAGCATCATGTATGTATGCATATTTGGCTGAAAGCCAAGCACAAAGAGTACATTTTTCATTTAAAAACATGAGATGCAGTGGGATGGGGAAAAACCGGCCATAAAGTCTCGATATATGTTTTTTTCAAAGTTAAACTTGCATTAATTGATAGCTGGCCAATCAGAGCACACCTCGCTTTTCAGACCGATGAGCTTTGTAAAAATCGACGCGTTTCAGAAATGCGGTGCATAGAGGAGAAACAATAATGTACAGTATGTGGAAAATAATGTGTTTTTTTAACCTTAAACCGCATAAACACATTTCATTACACCAAATACACAAAATAATGTTCTTTTTAGCAACATCATATGACCCCTTTAAAATGCAATGACACTTACTTCGTCATCGCATCTCGTGCACCACTGATAAGGCAGCCTCCTTAGGGGCCATTCACATATCGCATCTTTTGCGCGCTCAAGCGGCAGGCTCAAGCTCGGCAGGCGCACTCATAATGGAAGCGACGCGGTCGCGACGTGCTAGTTTTTTCCAAGCGCGTCCGCACCACAGCGAGATAAAAACATCTCAACTTTTCAGAATGCTGCAAGCGCACCGCAGGTCATGTGACAAGAACCAACCAATCACCTTCACCCTTTCTATAACAAAGCTTAGCCAAGGAGGAACGGCTGATCATAGCTGAACAGGGATAGCCATTTTTTTTTATAAATTTAGTGTCAATTTAGTAGCAGAGCTACTGCAAGCTATTTTCAGTGCTGGAAATACATTTCCTTTGCTGAAACTGGAAAATGAAACTGGGAAAATTAAATCTGGAAAATGAAACTCTTGTCATGGAGAGCGCAGGTCATGGTTGTTTAGCAATGGCAGACACAACAGGAGCGCAAGCTACTGAGCGCTTTGGAAAGGAGGAGAAAGCGGCGCGGCTAGCGTTTTCCACTTGTTTTTAGGTGCGACATGTGAACAGCCCCTTAACGCAGACCTAAAATTCGAATGCAACGTTTTTTGCATTTGAATGTGGATTTTTATTTTAAATTCGACGAATATTGGAAATTTGAATTTTTTTTTTTGACAGCCCTAACACACACACAGAGTTTTTAGGACCATTTTAAATGGATATGCAAGTAAAATATTCCTTGTAGTATCTCAAGTATATAGTATATGATTATAGTATGAGGTCATATAATCTGCATGTATAATAATTATAAATGTAAAAAACAAAACAAAAAAAAAAACCTTTAAATGAGGTATAGCATGACGAAACGCAGTCAACTGGCCAGACATGTCAAATGTCCTAAAGTATTTTTATGCCAAAATCCCAAATACATACGAAATATCACCTGATAAGATTTACTGGAACTTTTAGACAAACACACACTTTGTGTCATTAGAGAGTCAACACACCAGCTCATTATGATTCACATCATTAAGATGCTAATTTCCTAACTGAGTACAAATATGAAAATGCCACTGTCATTTGCATTTAATCTGGAAAATGTATATAGTATTTGTTTGCAATCTGAAAGGGAGGATGGAGGAGGAGGGGGGAAAACTATTTATATGCCCTTCTATTTTTTTTTTTTTTTATAAAACAGGTTACGTTTTCAGGCTTGGTCATGCGGAAGACTGAATTAGCCAAGACAATGAGTTCAACTAATTAATCTGAGCAATCTCTCATCAACTATTTACCTCAGCACACTCCCAGTAGCCTATTCAATGAACCCTGGGAGTCAGCCAATTGTGGCCACCGGAGGATGATATTTGGAGGAATGCTATCTCTGTGGCACAGCGAGTGTTTTACAAGACCTACAGAACAGCAGCGCTGAAACTGATGAAGGGTATCGGTATCTGCTGCGCAAGGCCCCGCTGAGAGGATACAGAGGGGTCTACATTTAAAAACATAATGGTGGAGGGATTTATTCAGTCAGTCAGTCTCATGCTGAACTCTTCCTATGTCTTGGCAAGACACTATAGGCAATAGATTTTTACAGATTTTCATAGATTTTTTTCTCATGCACGGTGCCAGAAATCTCCACTTCAACAGCACTTAAATGCACCAAACTTTTTTCAGTTTTATTCCTATCTATATTCTGAAGGTCTTTATAGAGGGGTTTGTTAAAGGAATAGTTTACCCAAAATGAAAAATTTGCTGAAAATGTATTCACCCTTAGGCCATCCGAGATGTAGATGTGTCCTTCATCGGAAAAGATTTGGAGAAATTAAGCATAACATCACTTGCTTACCAATGGATCCTCTGCAGTGAATGGGTGCCGTCAGAATGAGAATTCAAACAGCTAATAAAAACATCCCAATAATCTATGTCGACTCCAGTTAATCAATGTCTTGTGAAGCAAAAAGCTTTGTGCTTGTAATAAATAAATACATCAAGACGTTTTTAACTTCAAACTATTTTAAATTATTGCTCTTGCTAAAAGGATGAGTCCCCTATCCATTATATTGCATTCTCAAGAGAAAAAGTCATCTCATCTGAATCAGGAGAGAAATATACACAGATCAAGCACTGTTTACAAGCAAAAACAGTCCAAAACAGTTCTAAACAAAAATGTCAGTAGATTTTTGATGTAAGAGGACACTTGTCGATTATTGTGATGTTTTTATCAGCTGTTTGGACTCTCATTCTGACGGCACCCATTCACTGCAGTGGATCCAAGTGATGATCCAAGTGATGTAATGCTGAATTCTGTTCCGATGATGGATGGCCCGAAGGGTGGTAAATTTTCATTTTTTGGGTGAACTGTTCCTTTAATATATCTTTTGTCTGATTTATTTAACATTTTATTCCCATTTTTCCCTGTTCTTATTTTCTGATTTATGGATTTGCTTATTTAAACATAATATTTCAGTAAACCTGTTATACAAAACAATTGTCCTAAAGTCATGTGCTTAATAGATATTAATCAATATCTATTAGTTAAAATTTGTACCCTGGTCACCTGTAGAGCCTTGCATTAAGTGGGGTTATTGCTAGGCTTCAGAGTCTAATAGAAATGTAGCTTTCACAGAAGGCTTGAATTCTGGGAATTGCTTAATCAATGTGACTGACTGGACTATTGCAACTTTAAAATACATTTTTAAGAACCCAGCTGATCGGGCAACATTCGGGTAAACATCCGTTTTTGCTCTTGTCACATTTAACTGACCCGAATAAATTCCTACTGACTTTATGAACTTTGTAAATTGACCACCATGCTCTGATATAAACATACCCTTGAACTATATCAGCCAACCAAAATGAGTACCATCAGAGATGTTAAACCTGGCCTAGGCTCTTTCCTCACAGATCCTGAGACAGCCTTTTTGAGCCAGAGCCCTTTGGCTTGCTGGGAAGCTCAGATCCCTGATCACAAAGAATGCATTCTTCCTTCTCTTGGTGGCCTCTCCCACCCCTTCAAATGCGGCAACTGCACCAGAGGACAAACCGTTCGCCTACTGAATAAATAAAGAGAGAAACAGGAGAAAAAAAAAGACTTGGCATGGAGTCAGCTGGGTGGGGAGAAAGATAAGAGAGACAAATATTTGCAAGGGCGTCAGAAGGAAAAGCCCTCTTGCCTCCTCATACAGATAGAGCCGGCTGCTGCCTTGTTTATGAAAAGAAAGAAATAAAGACCACTGCATTTCTGAATGAAGACATGCTTCTGTCTCTCTAACATCTTACTGGATGTCCCTTCTCTTACTTTCACAAACTTCTATGGCCTTTGTTCATGCAATACATGATGAATGACAGCAATGTTGGGGAGCAATTATAAGTAGTAACGGACTACATTTGTCGATAGCATGACAGTAGGTCAGCTGCTTTAAAAAATAACATAGCTTAGCCAGATAAGTTACTTTTTCCTACAAGTAGGGCTAGGTCAGTATAAAATGCTGTGTCACAAGCGCTTTGAGTGCCTAGAAAAGCGCTATATAAATGTAATGAATTATTATTATTATTGTATTGTACATAAAGCTTTACGGCTGAGCAAAGTGAGAAAATAATCAAACATGGTTTCCAAAACAGCCCTCTTTCTCTCTCAGGTGTGGTGTTGGGAAACCCCAATCAGTTTAGTAAATCAGTTCCCTTTCAGTCGGTCACTCTCGACGTCACGTCGGATGACTGACGAATTGGGATCTCGCTTAGAGAGACCAATCTACTTCGAATGTAAACTAAACGAGCCAATGCACATTGGCACGCGATTATTGCATCCAGCTGCCGCTGATCACAGCGTGAGTATAAGTAGGCAGCAGATGCAGCGCATATTCAGCTTTTCGCTTCGGAGCCGAGCGGTACTATCATTCTGCTCCTGACCTTCTACGTAGTGGTAAAAAACTACAACTATGGCTGCCGTCGCATCATCCAGGTGGATGCTGCACACTGGTGGTGGATGAGGAGATACCCCCTGACAATGTAGAGCGCTTTGAGTGCCTAGAAAAGCGCTATATAAATGTAATGAATTATTATTATTATTATTGTATTGTACATAAAGCTTTACGGCTGAGCAAAGTGAGAAAATAATCAAACATGGTTTCCAAAACAGCCCTCTTTCTCTCTCAGGTGTGGTGTTGGGAAACCCCAATCAGTTTAGTAAATCAGTTCCCTTTCAGTCGGTCACTCTCGACGTCACGTCGGATGACTGACGAATTGGGATCTCGCTTAGAGAGA
>NW_015544192.1:1094226-1131131 GCF_001515605.1 Sinocyclocheilus anshuiensis | reverse complement strand
GCATGCCAATGTGCATTGGCTCGTTTAGTTTACACTCGAAGTAGATTGGTCTCTCTAAGCGAGATCCCCAATTCGTCGGTCATCCGACGTGACATCTCCGTTCCCTGCTTCAGGGAACGAGGGTTACCATACGTAACCGAGACGTTCTTTGAGTTCAAATAAATAATTCACTGATTCGCTTAATAACTAGCTAAATGCTAGTTTTTGAATATTTAGAAATATAAATTAAATATAATTGGATAGTTATAATATTAATGCAATATTATTAATAATTATATTGCACACAGATTTGTTTTCAAATAAATGCTGTTTTTTATTTATATTCAGGAAATATATTCTGGAAAAATGCATCAAATGCTGTGTGTGTGTGTGTGTGTGTGTGCGTGTGTGTTTGTGTGTGTGTGCGTGTGTATGCAAGACCATCACTAGTCTAGTATTGCACGGCTCCTGCCAGAAAGTTTCATTTGCACAGTCTCTGTTTCTTTCTGCAAAAATCCTATAGGTCAGATCAAAGCCTAGTTTAATTGAATCCTTGTATTTCTGTCCTATGCGTAATGAACTGACTAACAGACCATGGCAAAAACCTTGTTCTTTCTGGTAATGTAAAAAGAACCAAAGTTTCATGACAGCAGTGTGAGGCCCAATGCTCGCATCATTCCGAGGGACAGAGAGAGAAAGAGAGATGAGGACAAAAACGTAGCCAGTGTGTCAGCCATTTGTCAAGAATGTTGACATAGCAGCACCTGTGTTAATCTCAATTCATATTCGGGTCAAGTTATTTACAGTTATATGAGGTCAATCACAGATTGTATGATATCAAATGCACACAGGACATCATGTTGAAGGGCCATCTCTACATTTTATCATTTTCCAGAGGAAACTAAAGCATTACGGAGAACTGCGGGACTCATTCATCTTTGCTTAAGAGACCAACATTGCCGAGCCGTGGAAAATTACTTTGCTCAGGCAATAAGAGCAAACATATTCGAGAAAAAAAAAGGAAAAAAAGGCCCAATGACTGGGTTAGACTGTTGGAGGTTGCCCATGGGCCATCCAGCATATGGTCGGTGCATTCATTTTTCATTTTGATATGTGAGCTTTGAGCAAGTTCAGACAAGCCACATTTCCCCTATTGTTTGCTTTTTTTTCAATCCAAAATGGCTCAAAAGGGAGCTCAATGACAAAGATGGGAACAATTTAACGAGCTGCTGTCGCAAATGTGGATCAGTTTGTCTTGTTAGTTCCAATGGGTCAAGGCCAGGCTGGATAGCATGGTCCAGTTACCCCTTGCTGGTAATGTAGATGTTGTTACTACATGGTCTGGGTATAAAAGCATTTTAATCCATTCACAACAATTCAGTAGCAACATAAAATGAAATATTTATGAATAATTTTATAGTAGTGCCCAATTTGTATTAGTATTTTAGACTGTTAAAAGCATAAACTGCACTTATTTTCCTCATCTGCTGCATTTGACCTTACTGTTCAGGATCATTTTATTAGATGAATCGCCACTTATAAAGTTATGTTTATTAAAAAAGAGATGTGGTGACATTCGTAAAACGTCTGAAATTTTCCAGGCAAAAAAGGTATCTATTTTTGATAGTGTAGCGACATATATAAGCACAGCTCACAAAGGAGTCACTTTCAAGCCAAGCCGTTTTCTGTTGGTGAATGCTGCAAATTCACATGAACAACTGAACCCAAAGCGGAATCTGCATGAGGAAATCTTCCATTCTCATACAAAATTCCTGATTGCATGGATTTCACCTGCAAAAATTTGCTGAACAACATGTAAACGCTCCATAAATGTTTTTGTCTCCCTTCTTAATGTCATTCTATGCTTTTTTCTTCTTTTATTTGGCCTATTATTATTTACTTGTAACTTTTCTTGAAATTGTTGCAAGATATGTTTATTATAATAAAAAATCAACACATACAGCTTTTTAAGATATTACAGACTTCCTTAGTCTATGTATGTCTATGTATGTACATGTTATTTTTATTTTATAAAACAAAGTCTGAACTCCCAAATTACTCCAATTGTATTGCTGAATTCAAACAAAATATGCTGTTTAATGTGAAAAATCACTGTAGCCACCTCAGCAGCATAGAACCGATCATAACTTTCGCTTTACTACTAGTTATAAACAAACTTAAAAAAAAAAAAAAACACAAAACATGAATGAACATCAGAGGGTGTTACCCAACCATTATTTAACATTAGTCGGAATAAATCTAATTCTGTGAATAATAATGGAGAAAAATAATTATGTTATTAGAAAGCATAGACCTTAATTTTCCATTCAGTGCATAAAGCTCAAAATGTGTTTCTGGAGCAAAATGAATCAAAGCAATGGAGCAAGTCCCATACTGTATGGACAAAACATGCAGTCAGTAGATGGAACAATTCACACTTGGCAAATATTATGAGTGCATTTACATCAGCATGAGTTCCTCCACCACCCTGACAGCTTTCCAGCTGTAGAGAGCTTCTGAATGGGGTGCAAATCATTTTGATCATTGCATTATTGCCCTTTTCTTGGCTGGCAACCCTGGGAACTCAAGGAAAGCAATATCTCAGAGGACAAAATACAAGAGGATAAGCAACTGCCCTTTGTGCCACGGTGGCCAGCGGTTACTGGCCAAAAATCAAACGTGAAAGCATTTTTTTCATTTTTATTTTTTTTTATTATGCAGTGGAATTTCAGAAGTGGCCGTTGAATAATAGAAGCCCTAGTCATAGTACATTAAGCATACAGTTTATCTGAGGTGATGTTTGTGAAGGTTTTTTTTTTTTTTTGCGGCAAATGGGTATTAGCATGCCACTGATGTACGTCGTCTCTTTCCTTTTCCATTTTCCAATTCGCCACTACTGTGATATTTAGCAAAAGGGAGATTAGTGTGTTATAAAGCAGAGAGCACCATGCCTGAGGATGTTTTTGGGCGATATTAAAAAATTGTGAATAAATAACTCCAACGTCAGTGTGCTGAGGCTGGGATGTGGCTGTCAGGGACACTCTCAGCATTAATTAAATCCTAGGCTTTAGAAGTGAGGAAGAAAGAGCAAAAAGAGACTGTGTCATCTCTAGTCACTTCCTTTTATCCATTCCAATCCCTCTTTCTTTTCTCTCTGTATTTCTCACAAACTCCTCCCTCACCGCATGAGCGCAGCATCCAGGATTCACAGTCTTCCCTCAAAAATTTCCTGCGTGTCTCAATATGCCTCATACATTCTTGTGAAAACGTATGAATGAAATCGTACAAATTCATATGAATTATCAATCAATTCTCCAAATATAATAATGAGAGTATGTTGAAGCTACTAAAAAATGAAGCTGCTAAGTTAATGTAATTTTTTGAGGGTGGTTTAGAATCAGAAGAATGATGTCTGATTTGTGAATGAATCTTCTAAACTCCTTTGATTCTTTTTTTTGTTGAATTACTGAAATAAATTAACTTTTCCATGACATTCTAATTTATTGAGATGCACCTGTAGGTTAGCGAAATGATTTGAATCAGCTGTGCAATCCGGACATCTCACACACTCACTGAATCATTTGGAGACATTTCTCATTTAGTAAAACAAAAACAGGATACTTTACAATATAAAAAACACAAGGACATCTGGATGAAGTGGATCCTCTCCTATAGTCGATTGAAACAAATCCTGCAAAAGCATCCAAACATCAGTGATGAAAGAGGGCTTTAAGTTCAACACCTGCATGAACAGCTTGTGAATGATTCTGTAGTGCACATAAAGGCATTTTCCAACCAGACAAGTATCAACAGTACACAAGTACCATCTGATATCAATTTGGCATTTATCTGCTACAAAAACAATGAAGATCTCATATATGGCGACTGATGAACCAGTTCACTAAAATGAATCTCAATGCTTCATATGAGAGTGAGATGGGAGATGTTTTAGGACAGTGCATTTGATAATTACCTCAGTTTGCTTGACTGTGTTGTTTATAGCTACACACATAAAATAATATGACCAAAAAACAACAACAACGACAAAAAAAAGTGATGTAACGATTTATCACATTATGTAGCGACCATCATTAGAAAAGCTACTCTGTGAAAACTGAAAAATCTAGTTAAGTTAGTAGTGTCACTACTTTTACTTAGTTGCTCCCAAGCACAGAATAATTGTTTGTATCTTATTATGAAACCTTTTATGAAACCTGGTTTCCCATAAGCTAACAGAATAAGACAAGTTATTTGAGCAAGTTCTCTTATAAATAAAACATAATACGGCTTAATGGTACACTCAGAGTCGGATGTGGGATATTCCTACTTGATATCTCCAAACTCCAGTAATGAATATTGTTCAGTGCTAAAGATGATGTAAAAAAAAAGGAAACAAAACAGCAACGGTGGCGTTAGCTTTGCAGATGTTTAATTGCCAATCTCCTAGCAACCAAACTAAGGAGGGTAAACAACGTTATGCTAGCATTTGTTCTGCAGGTGTACGATTATCAACAGAGAGGATAATTTACTGTTTTACTCACCTCACTCTACAAACATTTGCTAAAAAATATTTATAAACATCAAATGCAGGAACTTTGACTCACTGAATAATTTGAATAATTATCATAAACTGTGTACACCTCCCTGAGTGCCGCCATATCATAATTATATCATACCTTCAGCAAAAATCAGATTTTTGGATTTCCACACAACTTCTAAAGCTGGAAGTCTGCTATCAAGCAGCATTCTATTACCCTTTTCCAAGACTTTCAGAGTTAAATGCAACGCAGCAAAAGCACTCAACAACAGATGACAAGAAGGCTCGATGCTAAAATCTCTTTAATTGCAGCACCTACTCCGCTAACATATCTTCAGAGAGCAATTTGGTGCATCTCATTGCGTGATATTGTGTGGATTTCACGAATGACGTAATGTGAAGACTTAGACAGGAGAGACAAATGCACTGTGCCCACCTACAAACCACATGCTGGTTGAGAGCTAATTTGCATATATGACTACATTATACCTCCCATCTACCGGCTATGTGACTCTCGTGGGTTTTGGGGATGAAGGAAAATTGATGTCCCACGATGATACTTTGTTTAAAAAGTTAATCAAACATGTAAAGTATGTTTGTAGCCTCCCACTGTGTATTATAATGAGCCCGGGCCTCCGATTTATTGCAGGCAGGCTACAAAGCAAAAGAAACAGGGGCATTAGGTCAGGGGAGTTTGAGGTGAGGGCTTTACGCTCACGTTTGCATGAAAAATGATGTGTCTTTGGTGTTAATGTGATTTAGGGAAATTATTTACATTACAAAGGTCATCATATGCCTGGTTTCAAAGCAAGAGTATTAAATGGGAGTTTAGATGCAGAGAGGAAACTAGAGGAAATGCCAACTTCCTAACGGTGGAAATTACTGTAATATGAAGCTCTAGTGTTTTTACTGACTAGATATAGAGTTTTCAAACTTAACTCATTATTTAATAAGTAATTTAAATAAATAAATAAATAAAACTGGCAATTAACACACTGGCTTAAACTCTAAATTTAAAATGAAAGTCTGTTACATTCAGACTTTCTACTTCAAAACATACTCAAATAATCTTTGTTTTATTTACAAATTCGAAAAATATTTTTTACAGTGTAGGTAGGTAGGTAGGTAGGTAGATAGATAGACAGATAGACAGTGTGGAAGAAAATTTCATTTTAGTGATTTTATTAATCCTGTATGATTTTACTCCTATGCTTATGGAACAAGTGTGCATGGCCTTCCTTACTTAGAACTGCTTTGCAGTCTGAATGAGATATGTGTTGAAGCCTAAAGAATAAGATGTATGGGGTGACAGGAGGCCCACAGACCCTTAGTTGGGCCTGGGGGAAACAACTGGAAGACATAGAGGTGCCTGTCCATGACCCAAGAGGTCACCATGTTCCTAAAATATGAGAATATGAGTCTTAGGAGTATGATGTAGTAGAATGTGTTTTTGACTATTACCATGTGTGGAAAATTACAACTGCTAGAGATGCAACCTTGAGGGCTAGGGAAGAGATATAAGGTGGAGGAGCACCCTCCCTTTTCTGTCGCACTCTGAAGCAACTTGTGTATGCTTGTATGGTGTGGTCCTTCTTTGCAAAGAATTAAACCTTTTAAAAGACAACCGAGAGTGAGTTTGTCTCTTATGCGGTGAGAGTCATTTTTATTCTGCCACAACAATGATAGATAGATAGATAGATAGATAGATATAGATAGATAGATAGATAGATAGATAGATAGATTTTAGATAGATAGATTTGTTAAATATTTAAATTTTTAAAATGATTTTTATAGTTGATTTTATAGTGTTCAAACATTTGCTCACAGACCCCCTACAACTGCTAGAGATGCAACCTTGAGGGCTAGGGAAGAGATATAAGGTGGAGGAGCACCCTCCCTTTTCTGTCGCACTCTGAAGCAACTTGTGTATGCTTGTATGGTGTGGTCCTTCTTTGCAAAGAATTAAACCTTTTAAAAGACAACCGAGAGTGAGTTTGTCTCTTATGCGGTGAGAGTCATTTTTATTCTGCCACAACAATGATAGATAGATAGATAGATAGATAGATAGATAGATATAGATAGATAGATAGATAGATAGATTTTAGATAGATAGATTTGTTAAATATTTTAATTTTTAAAATGATTTTTATAGTTGATTTTATAGTTTTCAAACATTTGCTCACAGACCCCCTGCAGTACCTTCCATGTTCCCCTGGTTGAAAACCCTGGCCCTAGAGGATGTTGTAGTCTGAGTCAGATACATGCTTAGAAAATAATGATCAGGATGAAACACTGACACCCAATTAATCTGATGGATATCAACGTAATCAAAAATGACTAAACCATCCCAGCAAGTGTCAGACTTTTCCTCGACTGAAAAGGACACAATGAGAAAAAGGAGGGAGATGGCAGTTTTTCACCAACAGTCCCTGCAGTTTCTCCCACCAGGTGATTGCAATGAATCAGTTTGTATTTGGATACTCCAATTGTTATTAGGGATGCACCGATACCACTTTTTCCAGTACTCATCAGCTATACAGGCGTTAATACTGAATGTTTAACGTTATATTCATTACATACATATACTTCGTAGTAGACATCCTTAACTCCTTTCTGCTGTCTGTTGTTCTGTTGTTGGTGTTTCCTTGTTTAAATATGGCGCTTATCACATGCTGTGTGGTATAGGCGTTTGGTATCGGGGCATTTTAACGAGTACGAGTACGAGTACAGGAGACCAGTATTGGTATCGGTGCATCCCTAATTGTTATGTTGTTGCTCATCGTCTTGTTCATTTACAGTCTGACAGCAAAAGGCATTAATCAGGCTTGTGGAATGATGCTGCTTGAAAAAAAAACCTGAGGCTGCAAACAATGCTGACTTGATGATTCAGTCTCTAAAACAAAGTGTTGCCAAAGTTAGATCACATACAGCTGTAGATACTGTAACTTTGATATCAGTGGAATCATTTTTTATGATAGGCAGTATAAATCTTTGAATTTCTCTCTGGAAAGAAACAAATAAAAGAAAAGAGGAAATGACTGAGCTGTGCAACAGCTTGTTTGTACTATTTGCAGGCAGCAGTAGCTAAATGAGACAACACAATTCAAGATGCACCATGTTCTCTAGGATAAATGACTGCGCATGATTAAGAAAAGTATCCATCATGAGCTGACCTAATGATTCAGCATTTTCAGATGACCATGACTATGCTGAGTAGTCCTAAATATGGAATGAAGATGACACAGGATGTACTTTTTTCAACCCTCTCTAAAAATGGACTACCTACTATAACTGCCAAGCAGCAGAGGATAATCTAAAAATAAACTTGACTTGGTTCTTTAGGGGGAGAAAACGTACTCATCAGCTAATGTATTCATCCAACCATGAACAATCCCCAGGCAAAACACTTAGACCAATGTATAGGCAGCAATTTAACAAAGCAATAAGAGCCATAATGTGGAAAGCAGTAAAGAGTGCAGTACCAAAAGGAAGTGCAGCTGAAATCCACCTCATGTCACAGTAGCGATCCTTTTTCAAGTGAAAAGCAGTGCTTCTATGAGACTATCATGTACTGAAAAAGACTGGAAGCTCTCCATTACAAAGCCTCTCTACACAAAGGCAACACACAATGATGCTTTATAGCACAGAGCTGCTTTAACACAAAGCACTGTCTCCATCAAGAGATTAGTTTTCCCTTTGGAACATCTTAATCTCTGAAATCTTTTCCCCTTTGCAAAATCTAAATTTCATTGCAGACCAATGTAGCCCTATTTTTTACAATAGAATGATAACATTAATCAAATATGAAAATGCTATACATGGTTTCCTGAAAATTGTGGCTGAATTGCCCTCAGAAAAAAAACCCTAAGCCATCACACATTAGCTCTGTTACAAAACCTAGTTAGCTCCATAAATAGCATGGGGGGAAGCGGGGGCACAACCTAACCTGAGGCTAGTTGTACCACACATGGTTAAAAAGTTTCCACACATGCTAGCGTGACTAAACTTAGCATATTTACTAGTTTTCACAATTAGTTTTGTATATTTTTTATTAGATCAGATAATATTTTAAGGTGGCATGTTGTCACATTTCACTTGCATTCTTTCAGGGTAAATAAAGAAAAATGTATACACTGTATATTAATGAAACAGGCCACATATATGTTCAAGACATGTGAAAATAATGTGAAAACTCTAACATGTTGCTAAGCTAATGGATTTGTACTCTAATAAACAAACAGCACACACAAATACTAAAATGTTTAAATTTTTTTAATTATTAAAATGAAGTACATTTCTGCAGAGAAGGAAATGCTCAAACCAGTCTAAACTGATTTAAGATGTTCTTTGGTAGTTTAAGATAAGTGTTCCAGCCTGGTTAAGCTGGTGTTTGTCTGATTTAGCTGGGCAGCCAGCTGAAAATTGCTTAAAAAAAAGAAGTGCCCAAATCCTCTTTAAAACAAGCCAACAGAGTAACTTGAGCTTGTTTATAAGTTTTTTTTTAATTCTTCTTCTTCTTTCTTCACCCCCAGAAGGGACTGAAATACTTCTGTTCATTTTTGAGTAATGAGTATTTTTTAAAGTATTTTTTTAATTGTTATTTTATGAAATCTAATGCAGCAAGAAATAGTAATCTCATAGTAGTGTTACATTGTGCCTTTTTAAAACTAAATAAGTTAATAAAAAAATATATATATTTTAAAAATAAATAAATAAATATTTAGACTGTTTCCCCCAAAGAAGGGGCTGGTCTATTTTGTTCATTTTTAATTACCAAGTGACATATCGGTTTTGTGCATAATCATTATTTCTCTCACCTCATCAGTTCAAAACCTGAGCTAGAAATCGAATTAATGATTAATTCCCTTATATAATTAACGACTTAAATTACAGTTAAGTCACTACAGCCATTTAACTTATTTCACTGATCTTGTTGCAGTGCATTCTAGGAGTTCTACTAGTTTTTTAAATTTTTTATGAGAGGGATAGGTAACACTTTATAATAACTTTCATTAGTAAATCATTAACAAACATTATGCAATGCTTAACGGATCGTTAGTTAATATATATTCACATATCTAGAAACGTGAAATAATGTGCTTGTTAATGTTTACTAATAAATGTATTACACATTACCTAATAATTAACATTTCATGTAAATTAAAATGCTTACAAATGTCATTAAACTTCTAATTCATATGATCATGCACATCTTGAAAATCTACAAATGATTTTAACAGATGTTATACAATGATTAAAAGCTTGTGTTAATGCACAACACCTTTGCTTCTGTTGAGGTGTGATATAGGGTTAGGGACAGGTTAGGTGTATGGGTTGGGTAAGGGGTCAAAAGTGTACAGGGGTCAATTTGATTACTATAAGGGAACACGATTCAATCTGTTTATATTGCATTGTTTTGATACATGAAAAATTAAGTATTTTCTTGGAAATTTGTTGTTTTTTCCCCCTCCTGTTGATGTATGACTCAAGGAATATTCTTTTTAACGATTCCCAATAGTATACTAATACAAGTGTTGAGGCAATAAAAACATGTTTTGCACCCAAATTACAATGTGTGATATGTCTTTACCAAGCATTAATATAAGGGTTGAGGCAATAAAAACATGTTTTGCACCCAAATTACAATGTGTGTAATGTCTTTACCAAACATTTAGCTACATTTAACTAGCCACCCTTTACACAAACTTTGTTACAGTGGCTAAAAGTCCAGTGCCAATACAGATACTAAAAAATTTGTAAATGTTTATAAACATTTACAAATGATGAATAGTCTCAATTTTAGATTGGGTGCAAAAACATGAACAAATGATGAATAAATGATTTGTAAAGATGTGAAAATAGGGTAAATTCCGGTCATTTGGGACACTTTTGAAAGTGAAAAAGTGAAAGTGATGTGACAAGTGGCCAAGTATGGTGACCCATACTCGGAATTAGTGCTCTGCATTTATCCCATCCTAAGTGCACACACACAGCAGTGAACACACACACACTGTGAACACACACCCGGAGCAGTGGGCAGGCATTTTTTTTGCTGCGGCGCCCGGGGACAGTTGGGGGTTCGGTGCCTTGCTCAAGGGCACCTCAGTCGTGGTATTGAAGGTGGAAGAGAGTGCTGTACATTCACTCTCCCAACCTACAATCCCTGCCGGTACGAGACTTGAACCCGCAACCTTTGGGTTACGAGTCCGACTCTCTAACCATTAGGCCACGACTTCCCCTTTTTGTCATTAAAATGACTGTTCATAAAGGTACTAACGATTAGTAAATGTTTATAAACATTTACAATTGATGAATAGTTTCCACTTTAGATTGGGTACTGCAAAAGCATTAACAAATTATTCATAAATTATTTAACATGTGCAAATAATAGAAGTCTACACAACAAACAAAGACCAAATTTATGACCTTTACAGACTGTGATTATGAGTTCATGAATATATTAACATGGATAGTTTGTGAAGTGCTTAAAATTAATAATTGAGCTATATTTTCACAACATTTGTAAATGTAAAAATGAGCATTAGCTAATATGTGAACTGAAGTTTAATGACACTTGTGTCATTAAAATGATTATTATTATGTATATATTAAAATATATATATTATAATATATTATTATTATTATGATTAAAATCATTGTGTAATTTCTATTAAAATCATTTGTAGATTTTTAAAACACATTGAATGTTTAATGACATTTGTAACCATTAACTAATGATCAGTTAAGCATTATATAATTGTTAATGATTTATTAATGAAGCTTTTAATCATTTTAAACTATCTGTCAATATCATTTGAAGATTTTTTTTTTTAAATCCATGATCATATGAATTGAAAGTTTAATGACATTTGTAAGCATTTAAATTTACATTAAATAATGATCTGTTAATCATTTGGTAATGTTTAATAAGCTCATTAGTTAACATTAACAAGTACATTATCTCATATTTCTAGATATGTGAATATATATTAAGTAATGATTAGTTAAACATTATGCAATGCTTGTTAATTATTTATTAATGAAAGTTATTATAAAGTGTTACCGAGGGATACATGTGATTCTGTCTGAGAATTTGGCCAAAACGAGGAACTTGAAGAGGCAGCCTACAGTTTGGAACAGCCCTCACACTGGGAGTGCCCCTGTGACGTCTTAAAATGCTGTCTCCATAGGCAGCTCACTAGGTTTTGGAACAGAGCAATCATGTATAGAAGACACACGTCCTCAGGTCCTTCCAACCGTGGCAAAGTCCATCATTAGTGCTCATGTCTGCTCAAGCATCTGTCCATCATTCGCTGTTGCAAGACCTGCCAGGGGTCATAGGTTGAGCTGTATGCTGTAGGCTGTGTTTTCCTCTCTTGGTTTGAGGAGGTGAGACCAACCTAAGATTAGAGCTGGATTTGACAGAGGGATCATTCTGCAGGAAATCATTTGGAAGGAATGCAGACAGGTGAGTGGAGCTACTGTACATCGGTGAGATTAATAGAAAGGTTCCTCCAACAATAATAGAAATGGTTCATGCAGTCTGGGTGAAATGTCGGAATAATGCTAAAAATAGACTATTATGCAAGTTTCTTTTATGCAAGATATATTGTAGTGCATATATCCAAATCCAAATATGAACGACTCAAACTGTGGTTAAACATATGCAGCAGAAATTAATTTAAGTTAGAATAACATTAATCTAGATCTAATGTTAACAAAATTAATAATAATAAAATTATTAAATTAATCAAATAAATAACATTTCTCAGTATTCATTCATATTTGTTTATAATACGTTATTATTAATGTATAAAACTCATATATTAGCACTAACAAAAATTCATGAACAAAGGCTCATTGGAAAAACATCTACATTTTGTAAAACTCCAAAAACACACAATTCACTGCAGTTTCCATCTGAAATATACAACAGTAGCAATGATGCACTTTTTGGTTCACACAAATTATGATTACAGAGGCAAATTACTAATTAATAAAAACTAATCTGCATGTTTTCTTGCACAATACTCCTGCATAAATTAAAAACACTTTTAGCATAGTGCATGATTTGTAAACGGATATATTTTGACATATGAATCACATAACCAGTTCAATATGTATTTTTTGACAATGTCAAATTGACACTGTAAACTTGCTCGGTAGCTCCTGTAAGGTCTCTGTCTTGTGAAACAGACCCCCATAAGCTGTGGATTCACCACGTGAATCATGAAACAGAAATATTACAGAAGGACCTAAAGATCTCCCCCTATCAGCCATCATGAGGTTGAAACTAATCCAATCAGGAGATAACACAGAGATCTTTTGTACCAGGACTGAAAAGTTCTTTCACGACATATAGATACCTCGTGATCGCTAATGTATGGAACCAGTGTAGGCACAGCCAGATCAACAGCCAATCAGCAACGGAATTCCCTCAAGCAGCCAAACAAGGAAACTCAGCTTTTCAGCTGTCACCCAAAAACGCAAGTAAACGAACAAAATCTTATCTCTGCTGAGCTGGTGCTGAGCTAATTTTAAGCAGTAAACATAAGCCAAATCTCTGCTTTGTGATTTTCTCGGGTTGCAAGTAAGAGAACTGTAGCGAATATCTTGCTAAAACTTTGGGCTTTCCTCAGAACTCCGTTAACATCATTTTCATTCTTCAGAATGTATGTGTATGTGTGTATGAGTATGTCTTAGCTTAGGTCAATGTAATTTAGAATAGCCAATAAATTCTTGTTTCATTTATAAAGAATCATTGTCTTGTGTCGTATAATTTTAAAGTCAAACCTTGCCAAGATCACGTTACCTCGCTAGGAGCTTACAAATTATCATAATTGTATTGACCTGTGGCCAAGGAAAATACACAGTCAGATTGTTAAGATACATGGACATTAACGTTTCGCTGGACGACCGTTGATAAGGTGTAAACTACTAAAATTTGAAATCAGTTCTAATCAGGTTGACTTAGAATTTTCAGATTCGAGTCTTCTCAAAACCTGAATGAATTAATAATAATTAATTCCCTAAGAAAAGTGATCAGACATTACACTCCCCTGGTACAACATTGCACTTTCAATGCAGAGCGCTTGGGTATGAGTCCAAGAAGCAAACTAAAATGGCTTGGTTGATTTTTATCTTACGTTTGCTTTTGTTAACACTATCAGTTAGGTTTACTGCAGGGGGTACATTATTTTCAAATGCGACAGAGCATTAACCTAGTGCTAAAATGCATTTGCAGGCTCTGAGGCCCAGCGATGACAGACCTCAGTACCGTACCTTCACTCATCCGCGGGTGAGTTCACGCCTATCACGCTTGTCCTTGTGCTCCCCGTGGACTGCGTCGAATGCTGAGCGGGAGATGAAACAGCAATTCCTAAGGGGTAAACACTGGCAGCCCCTCTTAATGCAACAGAGCGTCACGATTGCTCACTTCAAAGAGCCCTCCTTGCTCACTTTTATACCTATTATGACAAAATTCTAACAGGGCTTGAGGTCTAATTGGGAAACTGCTGGCAAGATGAGGATAAGTAGATTACATCAAGGTGTGGAAAAGATAATCTTGCTGAGGTGAATTTGGGTCGTGAGAGCATGAATAAAATGATCGGCTTGTAGAACCAGACCTCGTTCAACGTTCTTCTGATGCAGCACACATGATGGCCCAGAGACTACAAGATGAGATGCACCAAACATTTCCAGCTGAAAGGGAAAACAGACTGAAACTGAACTAACCACTGCCTGCTTCTCTTTCTCTTTAGTCAGTTTAGGTTGGACATCAAAAACTGCAAATTAATCATTATCCTTAGATGTGTTTTATTTGTTGTATTTTAACAGTATTTTAACAGTTGTTTAAGAAAATTGAAAGAAAGTTTAATATAATAATACATATTAATAAAATATTATTTAAAATGACTATTTTTGTTTTTCAGACAGTCATTGTGTCCAGAATTATCCGCTTTGGGCCAAGAATTTAATTTCGGTGCATCGCTAATTTTAAGTCCTAGATTTGTGCATGTGTGCATGAATATTCAAACAAGTTTGCTGCGATTTTCTTATACTGAATTACACAGACTTACAATGTCATTGGTGGTTATTCCAATTCTCAACACATCATACCTACTGTATCCAGTGAATTATCCACTATATAAACACATGTATCACAGTACATTACACAGTACACATTTAATTTCCATATGAAATGGAGACCAGCCATAAACCTTTTACCCCACTCCATTAAAGTAACAACCCCTTAAAAAAAGATACATAAAACGTAAAACACAAAAAGAAAAAACAAAGTGGTCCTGATTTAGTGGATAATAATGAAGGCAGTCCCTGCAGCCAAAGCCAAGGGCAATGTGTTGGAGATGAATACACTGAAAGTGTAAAGTCAGGGGAAGGGCGTAAGGGACCAGTGCAGTAGTGAATGATCACAATAGACCAGTGGCTCAACCACTTCGGCTTTGACCGTGTGCCAGGCTGCTCCCTCTTGATTTATGTTGTTTTCACAGGGTGTTGGGCCACAAAGAAGCATAAATGCACCAGCCTGAATGCTTTACTCACAGACATCTGCAAACTTTAATACACAACAACTAGGCTCCAAAATCTAACAGTTGTCATTTCTGCAAGTCCTGGTAACACAGAAAACAGGAATACAGAGTGAAAACAAATTTAAATGCATGAGACTGTAATGCAGGAAAGGCTAAAACTACACTAGCTGTGCAGAGTTATTTTAGAACCATGAGAAAATTCACAGAATCAGGGAAAAGTCCTCTCAGATTATTTTCTTTTGGATAAAGTCTGGCCTTTTATCTCTTGGATTAACATCAGTACTTATGCTAACATATTCATTCAAGGAAGTTCAACCTGGTCTTTCTGCTTTATCTGTGCATTATTAACTAGACAGATAAATGTACTGATACTAAGAAATGTTTCTTGAGCACCAAATCAGCATATTAGACTGGAGTAATGGCTGCTAAAAATTCAGCTTTGCCATCACAGAAATAAATAAAAATTTAAAATACATTAAAAATTGAAAACATTTATTTTAAATATTAATAATATTTTACAATATTACTGATTTTACTGTATTTTTTATTAAATAACAAAACACAATTCATTTGGAAATGCCACACATATACGGTTAAGACAGACTGAAATGATCAGGGATCCTATTAAACTGAATAATCTTTGGCTAAGTCATTATTTAACTTAATTTTAATAGCTGCTCTTTTTAGTTTGGGGAGGAAGTCTGAGTTCTGAAGGTTACAGTATGTTTTCATAATACATTGAGCTCTTTTATCTCAAAAGATATGACCTCATTAAGGAGTTATTTCTACCTTATTTGACCCTTAAAATCCCTTTCATTAGCATAACCGAATGTAGTCAAGCTGATTCTGTCACAGTAAATAATGTTTTGACCAGTTAATTTGCATGTTACCACATGAAACATATCTTTAGGTTATCTGGCAGCACATTTTTTTTACAGTGTACGTCTGAGCAGCAACTTAAGCAGGTGTGGACTGCAGGGTATTCGGCCACCTTATTCAACAACAGATGTTCATGCAATGGACTTCATCATGGTCAACAAGGCATGAAGCCTTTCCACGCTGTTGGGCTAATACTGTTATTAGCTTGTGAAATGGAACTCTAACCGCTGCTGCAAAATGAGAAACAGGGTGAGAGTGAGAGAGGGAGAAAACATAAAGAGAGGAACATACAGCATTTGGACACTTGTCACACTGAAAATGTGTAACTGTGACAAACAGACTGAAATTTTAGTCATTACATTCTGAAAATCTTAACATTTGATCCAGTTGTTATGGCACGTTCAGGACAATTTAAAATAGAAGTAGCAATCTCTGATATATGTCTGTAAACTATATATGTATATGTATATGCTTTTTGAAGCTTGACAGGCCCGATCCTCTTTTGCTTTTATTGTATTGAAAAGAGTGGCCAAAATCATACAGATTTGGAGGACTTCAATTTTTGAGTAAATATTATCTTTAAGTGTGAGGTGTCCAAAGACTTACTTTTGAGGCCACTGTATATAGTATATATTTAAAGCGAAGCAGAACAAGATGTTGAATGAACAGCACACTACCGTTCAAAAGTTTGTGATCAGTGCTTTTTTTTATATATTTTGAAATGCATCATGGTTTCCAGAAAAATAATTAAGCAGCATAAATGTTTTCAACATTGATAATAAGATATTGATCAGCATGACTTCTGAAGGCTCATGTGACATCGAAAAGTGGAGTAATGGCTCATAGGAATAAATTATATTTTAAAATACATAAAAATAGAAAACAATTTTTAAATGGCAATAATGTTTCAAAATATTATTGTTTTTACTGTATTTTTGATCAAATAAATGCAGCTTTGGTAAGTATGAGACTTCTTTCAAAAACGTACAAAAAAAAAAAAAAAAACGGACCCCAAACTACTAGTGTATATTAAAAAATAATAAATAAATACACTTAATTAAGCTACGAGACAGTTTTGTATTTCCAGAACACAGCTGTACATGCAAACACCACATCTTGAGCCTATGCTGCACTTCGCACATTTACCACAAGATGTCAGTAACCCAAGCTAAACAGTGCATGCAATAGATGGAGACGGAGCCAGAGAAAGAGAGAGAGAGCCCTCTTTCCCTCTACCGTGGCTTTGCTCTTGGCAGAAAACACTGCACAGCAACAGACCAGACTGCTACTCCTTTACATCCACTAGATAGATAGATAAAACGTAGTCTGTCACTCTCTCTCCCTCTCTGGCTATTCAAAACAGGCCACTTGGTATGTGAGACATCTTTCGAGAAGCCACACGAACGATGTGTCATTCGCCTCTTAAAGGCCATTGGAATATAATGGAGTGACAGACTGTATTCTGAGCCTACAATCGATACTAGTAACCCAGGGTTGAATGAATTTCACCCTGCGTTCCTAGAAAGTGTAATGAGAGCAACTGGATGAAGGGGAGAGGTTAGTTTGTGGGTTTTACAGCCTCAGAGACGATGAACGGAATGGCAAACGTTAAGTCTGAAAGCAGTACATTTAAAGGGATAGTACACACTAAAATGAAAATTCTCTCATTATTTGCTCTTGTAGTTACCCTTTTTAGAGGCTGCATGGTCAACAGACACTATAAACTGTAATATTATGGTAAGAACTACGTGAAGGGTCTCAAAAATGCATGCTTTTGGAATGACATGAAAATAGTAAATAATGACAGAATTTTCAGTTTTGGTTAACCATTTTTTTTTAAATATTTTTTTCTGACAGCATCAGAAAGAACTTCCTTGTTGTCAGCTTAAATCACCATTTCAACTGCCAGTGGAACTATAGTGATGAGCACGCAGGCATGCTTTTATAACAACTCACAGTCTTCCTGTATTAGCATGCATTCGCATCTCATGCATATGTATGAGTTAAAGACACAGGAATTAATTTATTTTAAATCTCAGAACCTCTTGATTTTCACGTTCCGTCCATGCGTCAGTACAGTGCTCCTGCGCTGACACCTCGATCAGACGCCAAAACAATCGGCAAATGATTTATGGCGATGGGTAGCTTTGAGTGACAGGACGGGGATGAATAATTGCTGGTAGGTGCTCTTGCTTCCCCTGTCCCATCCCCGCTACATGCTGATGACTAATTACATTGCTAGCTGCACGGGCTAAGCGTCTGCAATTACACCTGGTTTCACTCAGGGGGTCTCTTTCACAGTCTGACACACATAGTGACACTCGGCATTACTACATGAACTGCTCGCACGGCTCAGCAGCCACATGTATAAGTGATTTCTGCACAGACAGAGGGGGCGTGAGGAGAATAAAATAAGAAAATATACAGTATCTCAAAATGAAGGTGAAAGGGAGCACAATAGAATAAGATAAAAGACTATTACTCCCTATTATTTCCACAGAGAAGGGAGACTTAGGATATATAGGCTACCACTTTGTGTATAAAATTAACTGGCTTTACTCCAACAATTACAATATTAATCATGATAATTATATTAAACATAGATAATCATCATATGCCAATGAAGGTCATTTTTAAAAGTCTAAACAGCTATATCATATCTTCAACAACTCCAACAATATCTTTTGATTCTGATTTGATTACAAAGAAGAATCATTGAAATGTGCACTGATTAATTCAGTGAGTCTTTGAATATTTCACTCAAAAGATCCACTAAGAGCTGTTCATGACAAAAACACAAGAGCACACATTTGCAAATACAATATATCATTTACAAACTAAAAAGACGGCAGCTAAATTATCATTATTAATTACCTAATTGATCAATGCAAATACAAGGTGTCTTTGAAACAAGAGGTAAGTGGACACAAGATCATCAGAGGTGACAAGAGGTCACTTCTCATTTGCTATTATTATCAGTCTTGGTCATTAAAATAAAAATAAAAATCATCCGTGTCAACCATTATCGATAAGACATGAGTTATATTTTCACACAGAATACCAGATGTTTGTGCAATTACAGTTTTAGAGGGGATGCTTAATTGCCTGCCAACCAAATTTAAACAAATTCAGAATTCGTTTAGATATTTCTGAGCAAGGCTGTAAATGATTCAGGCAGATCTGTACATATCTGAAGATTAATCACTGATATCTTTAGATGTCAGGTTCAGTCCCTGGCATTGTTAGTTTATAATGAATTGAAACAGCTCTTTTTAGAGTCCCAGCCAGGTCACATTAATAATCATTACTGATGTACAATCAGGACGGAAGGCATCTATCACCCATCAAGACCTGAGGCTTGATCACCTACACATCTTTCAAAGAAAGAACAAGAAAAAACAAAAACAAATGAACAAACGAATTAACAAACAAACAAAACTGGCTGTGCAAAAAGCTCACATGACACTCACAACATTTTATATAGGTCAGTACACACTCTGTATGCTTGGACAGAGATGTCCTTAGGGGGTCATTAATGTCTAAATGAATCCCGATTAATAAAAATCATTAAATATGGATATATAAAGACATATAAACGGTAATGGGCTTTAAGATGCAACAAGGTATTCATGTCAAACCTCTAAGGACGATGGTAGTGGCCATAAAAGAGAATTATATCTCCTTTCAAACAGACAAAGGAAGAGGAAGAAAGAGAAACAGAAAGAGGGTTCAATCCCTAATTGCAGTGCATAATTTAAAATGGCTGAATAGCAACATGCAATTTGTCTATGATGCCAACGAACATGGCGATGCAAGACACAAATGTAGTGCCTGCAGAATCCTGCATTATTTACTTCTTGAACTGTTTAATTAAGCTCTGTCATTATTCCTCCTTCCTCTTCTCCACACATACCCCCTTCTAATATCTCCTCCATGCAGCAGAGCAAGAGAGAGAAGAGGAGGAATGAGAGGAGGACAATATATGATACATACATACATAAAAAGAGGTGGCCGTTTTGAGTGTGAAGGGTTGTTTGCAATTTTGGAAGTAAAACTACACTGTAAAAAAAAATAAAAGAAATAAATATAGGTTAAAAATTGTCTTGAGTGATGTCTTATGTGGCCATGACTTAATATCAGCCATAATTACTTAATTATTAGGTATTGACTTAAAAAAAAAAAAAAAATAAATTTAGCATGCATTTTATCTAAAGTAAATAATTCTGAAACAAACAATGCTGAAAATAATGCAGATTTATTTTTTTATATTTACTAATATATATTTTTAATTATTTTTTATATTTACTTATATTTATTAATGTTTGTCATGAGAAACCATTAATATTTAACATTTTACAGTATATGTACCAATGGCAATGCAGTCTACATGGAAAAGACAGACCGGACTGCACTATGTCAGCTGGTTAACAGCTGGAATCTGTCAGGTATCGATCCATTCCGCAAATCGAGCCGCAAATCCCTTGATACCACCTTTACTTCATTGCCCAATGCATAATACACGCAGACAAACGTGTATGCATTTCTAATGCATAGACATACACACACACATCTGTCACATTGCAGAACTATTTAAAATGAACTAGTAAAGAAAAAAAAGAAATTAAAATGGACATAAATAAATAAATAACTTGACCAGGTAGAATATATGATAAATTCATATAAATTAACCCAAAATATGTTGAAAACAGAGAAAAAAAATCACAGACATGTTAGCGCAACTTCCCTATACCTTACAAACATTTTTACTACATATAATACCATTTACGTCCCATTTTAATATCCTTGTCTGCTGATCCCATCACACAGCGAAATATAAGCACATGGGAAACATTCTACTCTAACAAACATACTACTTTCTACTCTAAAAATGCCTGTAATTCAACAAAGGTAGTTGTCATTAACCATTTATTTGCATAATTAATTGTCATTGTGGACTTGCAGAGTGTTTGTAGAGTTGTTTTAGAGAAAGACATGCTTATTTTCTTTGCAGAGAATTTGGTGTTAAATCCATTCAAAGCCCTACAAATGTGCCTTCTTAAATTATAGGCTTAACCATAAGACATTTTTATATTTTATCTACAGTAGCTTTTAGGTATGTAGATTTATATGGCTGAGAGTCATTTGTAAAGGATAGAAGAGTGCATCGAACAAAGGCCAAGTTAGAAAATAGTGCTTAATTTTTTTAGTGCAATTATCCAGGGAGAGTTCTTGGCAGTACTTTCATTTGGCATCATAATCAAGTTGCTTACAGGCACACCGTAAATTACACTCAACAAAGTGCTTCCTCTATCCTTCCTTGATCAGGTATGTACAGTTTTCTGCATTTTAGTCTCACATTAACCTGATACAGTTATGGTGCAGCTGTTTACTTACAGTTTTATGCAAATCGGACATTATAAACAGGACTCACCTCGTCCTGAAGTTAGCTGGGTGTGGGTGTCCATCATAGAGGGATAAAAAGTCATAGTCCTCCTCCACTGCAAATGACTGAAAGACTATTTGAATTCGGTTGCCCTCCTCTGCTACAATAACCCACGTACAGTTTGCCCCATTCTGATATCCATATGGAAAACCAGGACTTTCAATGGTCCCATTCCTTCCTTTTAATGTTCCACCGCATGTATATATGAAACCTGTAAAGCGAAAAGAGAGAAGAGTGTTCACTATGGTCAGCAGTATGACAAAATTATAAACACCACTTACAGCACGTTTTATGAATTCTGGATAACATTTCAACCAACTCAAACCACATTTTCGTAAAATAAATACATTATTTTATTAAAAATATGTATTTTTTATATTATAGAAGAGATTGTGTGGAAAGATGGTTTATGAGCACGGAGATGGTTTGGGTGTGTATTATGCTAATTGTTAAAAGAAAAGACTTCTATCGTGTGGACACAACACAAATGCGTTGCGATGCTCTCATGAATGCACAATGCAGATCAATATTTTCATAAAGTTGTAAAAAAAAATTTTGCGCAAACAAAGCACTCACGCCGCTTAATAAAATTGAGGTTAAACCACTGGAGTCACATAAAGAACTTTACCGATGTCTTTCCTTTCCTAATTAATGACAGAGTTTTCCATTTTTGGGTGTACTTTCCCTTTAATTACTCCATGGTTCCAACTTCCAACAGGAAAAAGAAAAAGAAAAAAAAAACAACGAAAGAAGCTGTTTTGGTGCTCAGTGCAAACTGGCTAATTATGTACTAAAATCAGATATTGCTCACTGAATGTTACTACAGGACAGAAGGAAAGCGACGTTAGCTTGCTAGCTAACGTTAGCTACTTGTTTCTATGGACAAAATGAAAATTTTAAAGGGGCTTAATGAAAGAAATTTTAAGTATTAATCGTTTTTTATTGCCAATGTATGTAACAAAACTTACAAAAATGTAATTTGTAACAAAATACTTTTTAATGTATTTGTGCCCATCTCTTCGAAGAGAACCTGTCTCACAAGCTTTCAGTGGAATTCAATAACATATTGAGTGGAGGAAAGCTTGTTTGTATAATTAAAGCAATCTTCAATTAGAAGCTACAGTCATGAGGCCAATGGAAATTCTGTATTATACACCAAGGCGTTGCTCCTCTGTTGACGGTATTCATTTTGGGATAACTTTACATCATACAATTAAAAAAAAACAATAATTTTCCCCATAACAAAGAAGGGCATTGTTGGTTAAAATTGAGTTAAACTCAATTTTATGATAAAAAAAATAAAAAATTAAATACATGAAAAATAAAAAAAGACAACATTGCAGCTTTTATTCTGAATAAAACACTTGACTAACATCTTTTCAGTCACAGAAAACAGCTGTGCACTTGATGTTGCACATGGGAGCAGCTAGGCAATGAATTAGTATCCCTTTGAGCTTTGCAAGTTATAATTTATTGCCACATTGTGAGAGAAATTGATCTGGGTATGTCTCAAATGGACCACCATTTTGCCCTCTCTCACCCACGAATTCAACACAGGAGTGACTCAAACAACCTAATTCCCTGAAGCCAATCTGATGACTAATGAATCAAGTGAGCCAGTTCTATCATGTATTACAACGCAAACCCTGAGCAGATAACATCTGTTTTGAAGGCAAAGTCTGTCCAGATCTAATCAATGGTGAGCAGTGCAATCATTTGGAATATCTGTGGGAATGTGGCCAAAATGAACCACATTAACCCAGTATTCAGCTCACATCTAAGTTTTTTTTCATCTGTTGGCGTCCATCAGTTTCTAAGTTTTAAGGTAGCAAACATATACATTTATGTGTGCCAGCTCAGATATTTGAGCACACCGTTTCTCTGGCCTTGGGCTTTGCAGTAGACTGCGATAATCATCACACGTTCATGACATAATGGTGTGAAGAATCTGAGTTAAAGGGATAGTTTACCCAACAAAATTTGCCTTCATTTACTCACCCTCATGTTGTTCCAATCCTGTATAAATGTCTTTCTTTCTTGATCACAAAAGAACATATTTTGAAGAATGTTGGAAACCAAACAGTTGCTGGTAGCCATTGACTTCCATAGTACTTTTTTCACCCATACTATGGAAGTCAATGGCTACTAGCAACTGTTTGGTTACCAACAATCTTCAAAATATCTCCTTTTGTGTTCAACCGAAGAAAGAAACTCACACAGGGTTAAAACGACATGAGCATGAGTAAATGATGGCAGAGATATCTTATTATTTTTTATCTTATTTTTATTCTTAAAAAATATAAAAATACATAAATAAATAAATAAAAATAGATTTAAAAGAATATTATAAAATGTATAAACAAAAATTTAAATAAATAGACAGACAGATTGATAATTACTTGTTAACCAAACAAATGATTGATTTAGCTTTTGCCATTGCTATTTCTTGTGGATCTTTATATGCTTCCCAATTTGCATACTTGCACACTATTCTACATTGTTTTTTAGTATAAATAGTGATTAGTGTGTTCACACTGAAATTCCAAAAAGTGTGGAATGTTGGACACTTTATGCACACAACTGTCGCAGCTTTAATTACATACTAGAAGGGGAGGGACTATCAGACTCTGATGTTGGATGACAAAATAACCTTATATAATTCATACATTAGAAGGTTGAGATCATAGTGCATAGAATAAGTACATACCCTGATAGCACATGCACATCACAGAGATGTCTATTTGACATCAGCATTCAGATCTGCAAGACGTTTTTTTTTTGACGAAGAGTGTTTGCTCATCTTCAATACTTCTATAGGACGTTTCCTATTAGATGTCAAATAGACGTTTAGAAAATGTCTTTAAGATGTTTATGATTTAGAATATATGTTAAACTGGCATCTTAAAGATGTCTATCAGATGTTTGTACACAGCAGATGCTTTCCAGATGAAGCGATCTTTAACGGACATCTTGCAGACGGATGTGTGCTATCTGGGTAGTGTATACGTTTTGGGACACAACTTTTATCTCTCTTTTTATTTTGTCAAAACTATTCATTATATATTTTCACAACCCTGCGGCAACTATACGATCTGCTTCCTGCCACCCCTGAATGTTCAGTGGCCCGTCAGTGATTCGGTGTGAAGGGTGGAGGTCCTCCAGGCTCTAATTGCACCATAAGCTGCCATGGGAAATTAGCACCAATGTGGTCACCAAGGAGTGTGAGGAAGAAGCACTCTATCACATAAACACATACACACACACACACATGAACAATGATTAGTTTCGGCAACTCCTTAGAGTACAGCAAGGGGACAGAATGTGTCTGTGAGGATGAAAGCCAGTCATATGGTCACTGATGGTCAGTTTTTGGGGTTGTAGATTTGCTATGACAACATCCCAAAAAAAAAAAAAAAAAAAAATCAGGGGTCTCACTTGTGAAAATGACGAGACAGAAGGGAGATCTAGTAGGCAAAGCTTCTTTACACAGAGTGCAAGGCCCTGATTTACTAAAAGTCAACGTAAAAATATATGTAGCCTAGGTATATATATATATATATATATATATATATATATAAACATACATTATAGTCTATCTTTCTATATTGTCATAATTCAAAACCCTGATATTTAACGAAAACCCATTATCGTCCATGAGTAACAACAAATGCAGGTCTTTGGTTTAGGTGTCTTTTCTCTGCTCCTTAGTGGTACTATCTGAACTCACTTCATTATCTTTTAAAGCAGTAGACTAAATGAATTAAAAATTCACCGTGAGACACACGCATTTCAACCAGTTCACACGCTCACATGCCATACCTTTTATTTCTCATGCTGAGAAGTAAGGGATAACTTGTCCCGCTATATACAATTAATGGACGAGGCACAGGCATACGGAGGGAAGTTCTCTACCGAGTTCATAGCTGTCTCGAGTTATCCAGAGTTAAATGCCACCTACCAGCGAATCAGAAAATAGAATGTTGTTGTTTCTGCGTAAATTACGTGATCCCGCTGCAAGCACATTCATTACTAGGCAACATGGATGCGCACACAAATGGAGTGTAAGTTGGAAGTGTAAGATCCGATGAATGCTGTAACCCCTTCCTATTTTTTATTTATTTTTTTTCTTGTTTGACTTTTTGATTTTATGATTCCTGGACGAAATCGCTTGCCTGTGATCAAAGATATTGAGAGCTGATGTTGGGGAATATAGTCAAATTTGTGCTAAATTATTATTGATGCAGTCAAAGACTCTCCAACTGCTTTGCAACCAGAAGCTTTAACTTAGCTTTGGCTACCTGAAACTACGGATGTTATAATAGAGATGTTATAACAATTGGTAAATCTGATAAAAGACAGACAAATACATCCAAATAAAATAAATTGTTTTATATATTTCAAAAATACAAATGTATAAAAAAATAAACATAAATTTGGCACCAAACGAGCCAACTGAACAACAGTACTCAATGTACATACAGTACGCATACAGAAGGATTGCAGAACTTGCCCTGAGCATGTATGTCAAGCTGTGTGTGTGTACAGTATGTACATTGAGCACAGCTGTTCAGTTGGCTCGTTTGGGGCTAAATTTCTTTTTTAATTTTTTTATACATTTGTATTTTTGTAAAATATAAAACGTCTGATAAAAGACAGACAAATACATCCAAATAAAATAAATTGTTTTATATATTTCAAAAATACAAATGTATAAAAAAATAAACATAAATTTGGCACCAAACGAGCCAACTGAACAACAGTACTCAATGTACATACAGTACGCATACAGAAGGATTGCAGAACTTGCCCTGAGCATGTATGTCAAGCTGTGTGTGTGTACAGTATGTACATTGAGCACAGCTGTTCAGTTGGCTCGTTTGGGGCTAAATTTCTTTTTTAATTTTTTTATACATTTGTATTTTTGTAAAATATAAAACGATTTATTTTATTTGGATGAATTTGTCTGTCTTTTATCAGATTTACCAGTTGTTATGATTTCTAATTGTGCTGGTCAATTATGAACAATAGGTTGAATTGAACTGGTAGCATAAACTTGAGAGAATAGGGCATGGCCGAGGGGCTGCTGCTGCGAATGTTTGTGTGGCTCAATTCTATTTGTCCTGGTCAATTATGAACAATAGGAAAAATGCTAGCAAAAACTTGAGAGAATTGGGTGGGGCTGAGGGGCCGCTGCTGCAAATATTTCAGTGGCTCCTCCCCTAACAGATGTAATCTCACTCCAAACTTTTGATATAACTTCACATGGTCCTGACATGATACTAGCCATGCTAAGATTAGCTTAGAGAGTAATGCAGGTTAAAGAGAAGTAAATGCTACTCAGAGAGAAATAGTTTTCCATTTATGAGGAAATAAATCTCTAACATTGCGAGTGTGTCCCCTTTATGCAAGTCCCCAGAGATAGAAGACAGTTGGAAGATTGTCCAGTTCCCACCGTTACTTAAGTAACAAGATTAATACAGATTTTAGCCCACTCCATTTAATACACAGGCTAAAAGAGCTCAGTATAGCATCTGAGAAGCTGCTGATAAAACAAATTGACATGCCTATAATGAAAAAAAAAACCCCCACCTAATTAAGATTTTCTATTTATCTCTCTTCTCTCCCTTAAAGGGATAGTTCACCCAAAAATGAAAATTCTGACTTCCATAGTATTTTTTTTTCCTACTATGGAAGTCAATGGCAACCACCAACTGTTTAATTACCAGCAATCTTCAAAATATCTTCTTTTGTGTTCAACATAAGAAAGCAACTCATACAGGTTTGGAACGACATGAGGGTGAGTAAATGATTACAGAATTTTCATTTTTGGGTGAACTATCCCTTTAAGGGGCTAATTAACATGGGGGATAGAGGAGAAGTGTAGTAGAGCTGGCTATGTGGACTTAAGGCACCTACACATCTCTAGCAGTACTGAAAATAAACCACAAGCCTACCTACATTTTCAAGAGATTTTGTTTTCTTCTGCTGTAGTCGAGGTGATCATCAGCTTAGAGGAAAAATCATTGAATCATCTGACCGCCTCTGCCCATTACGAACATTACGCTTTTCTTTCTTTTTTTTTTAATACAGAGTAAATATATGGCTTGAGGGAATGATCTCAAAAGTTTTTTGGTGATTCATGTTGTAGGGTAGAGACTTGTAAGCTTCTTATAAAGAAGGCGCTAAAATCTTGACTCACATAAACACCATGCAACTTCACTTGAGACAGTGATCAAAAGGAGATCACTCATACTAATGAAAAGTTTAGCATGTTGTAGGCTTGAGCAGCCTACATATTGCAGAAATTAAACTAAACACATTTTCTTTAATTTCACAAAGATTTAGCTGTCCAAATAGAAACATTTGTTCAATATTAATTGTTAGCAAAGGTGATAAATTATGTGCCTTTTTTATTTGATATCGATAATTCATTTATATTATTTGATATGTTAGATAAACCATTATCTAACTTGTAATTGTTGGTTGTCTCAAAAAAGGATCTCCAAAATCATCACTTTTTGATGTGGACATTTGCTAGCAAACCAGCTACCTTTAACATTATGTTAGTTTTGTGTTCGAAAATAGTTTATTGAACATTTTAATAGGTTTCATTCCCAAAACCACGTGATGTGTGCTTTTTTGGCTTCAAAAAGGAATCACGGCTGGAAAATTAATTGTATTTTGGAATACGTTAGCTGGTTTCTGGTTGGTCCAAGGTAGTCATTAACTGGCCATATAAGCTGGCGCATCAGCTAGAAACAAGTTAACATGTTCCAAAACACCTGGAAGCTATTTTTGTACACATTAGTTGGATTCTAGCTGCTCCAAGCTAGTCATTAGCTGGTCATCTTTGCTGGTACACCATCTTGGACCAGCAACAAATCAGCTACCAGTTGGTGATTAAGTGGTAGTCCAACAGCTAATGACCACCTTGGACCCACTAGAAAACAGTTAAATGATGTGTGTCCCATACTCAGAATTTGTGCTCTGCATTTCACCCATCCCAATGCACACACACAGCAGTGAATATTGAACACACACACCCAGAGCAGTGGGCAGCTATTTGCTGCGGCACCCGGGAAACAAACCGGGAAAAAGCCATTCATTATCTGGTCATTGGTAGACCAACTTGGACCAACAACAAACCAGCTACAAGCTGGTGGTCTAGTGGTAGTCAAACAGCTAATGACCAACTTGGATCAGCTAGAAATCAGTTAAATTAATTGTTTTAAAACCCCTGGAAGCTGTGTTTTGGAACATGTTAGCAGTTTCTACTTTGTCTAAAATGATCATTCACTTAATCGGGATTGTCCAGAAGGGATGGGACACTGATCTGTACTCTATTTGTAGAAAGACCCATTAATAATCTTCTTTTCAAGTGTTTTCCACTTTGTGCTTATTATTACTACCACACTGCTAATTGCTAATTTTATTGCAAAGATAGAAGCATGTCTTGCTCTTTTCTCAAGCTGTTTGTTGATCCTGACACTATGTAGATGTTCATACTTGTAAGGGAAACAGGTCAATTTAGCTCAAAGGAATCATTTAAGATTTTAAAGGGAATAAAGCTGCTAGTTGGTTCGTTCAGGCTTGTGGCGCCAGGATCTGATTTACGAACATCCTGTGTCTTGGGCCTTTCTGTGGAATTCGGCTCCTCGTGTTTCAGCCATGTTCTTGATCGAATCTTAAATTGTCTGATTCGGTCTGATACCCTACATACTGATTACTGAGGTGTGAGGAGAGGCGGTATGCTCGTTCTCTCATCTTGTCCAGGTTCTGTTGGCAAAGGTTTGCATCTCGCTTTTACCTTGGCAGCTAGCCACTCTTTTCTCTTTTTCTCTGTATTTCATTTGTGCTTACTCCTGCCACCCCATATTTACAACAAAGCATGGCGCCACCTGGGTCAGCATTTCCACACCACATCTTTCTTACCCCTGACAATGCAGCTGAGTAGTCTGGCAATACTGTGGCTTTAAAAAAGGAAGGAAAAAGAAAGCTCAAGCTCATTTTACCTAAGCTCAAGCCAATTCCTTTTGAAAGCATTTAGGAGTTTCTGAAGTCAACCGGAATAAGAATGACAACTGAATGTGTACAAGTACAACAGTGTTGGGATTGATTCTATTTAAATTCAGACAGTTCAGTTGATGGACTTTAATTTATTTTAAATTTCTTCATATTTTTACAAGACTTTTTAGCTTTTGTTGGAAAAATCTCCCAGAACAGGATAAAAACTTTCAATAGAAATGTAAAACGTATCTTGTAGTAAATGAAAACCGAGTTGCTCAATGGGCAAATTACATAGCATTTAGGAAGCGTTGCATTCACACTGCAAATCTGTATAAACGAGTGAAAAAGAACATTATTATCCTTAAAATAAATAAATAAATAAAATGGTTTATGGAAAACAAACAAAACTAAAACTAGAATAATAGAGAAAATTGCCTGACTTTTGAATGTCAGCAATCAACATTTCCATTTTTCTACATAACATTTTGCACACTGAACTTCACTGATGACAGAACAATAATAAACCAGCATGCATCAAAGTACCGCAACTCGATCAAATTAGAGCACAGGAGTAATGTTGTAAAAACAACCAAAATATCGTTTAGGTAATAAAAACACCCGCAAACTAAATATCTGATGCTATGAACCATTGTTCTTTGATGCAGCTGAAACTGACACTAAACCTGAGTGCATCTGGTTTTGTTTTATAAGAGAGTGGGAGAAAAAAAAAGTTTAAATTAAACTATACTAAATACAATATAAAATATACTACTACTACTAACAATAAACTAAAAACTAGACTGAAATTGAACTTATTTTTAAAATCCATATTATTTACAAGTTGAACTTTAATCACACATGCAATGGCTATATGCTTTTTATTTTAAAAACAACATAACGCAGACCTTAATCAACAAGTAAGTCTAATTTTGCGAACCTGCCACAGGACTTCAGATGCCAGATTATTATTGAACCTCGAAGAAAGCTTTTCTACAGATAAATGAGATTTCTAAAGGAAGTGAGGCTTTCCCTTTAATACATTATTAAACTGCATTCCCCAATGACAAAGTCTTCTTAAAAGGAAAGGTCAGATAAAAGGAATATTTTATTCCCATTCCTTGCTTCTAATTCTCAGCAGACCTGAAACAATTGCACCTATCAGAATGAGTGAGAATATTCCCCATCCAAAGATACTTAAAAAAAAAAAAAGATTCACAGAATCAGAGATATTACGGCCACTTCTATAAATCAAGTCAGCTGTCCATGTACCTAGAAATAATTTTAGACATTAAATGCACATACAAAGTCTGTCTCCAATAACCATGTTAAATGTCATTTGCACTATTGCTAATGATTTGTGCTGCACAAAGTATTGATTGCATTCAAATATAAAAAAATGTAGGCAGCAGATTATGCTGCATAAAAGGTGTGTTTGTTTTACTCAGTATTCACGCATGCTTATTTTTGTGCTTAAAATACTGCCTTGTTAACTGGCTGCTATTCATGGAAGGGGTATTATCAGTGCATATCCTATAAAGTGGTGAACATCAAGCACACTAGAGTTTGAGGCATTTCTATAATCCTGTATAAAAGAACCCAGTGACGACTTTAAATGTCTATAAAGATCTATAAAATAAACTAAGACAATGTCTAGATCCTTCAGCACCTCTTGTGGTTCCATTTAACTGTGGTTCAAGGTATTTGAGGACTGAATCCACCAGACAAATCAAACGCATCCCTTCTAGCAACCAAAACAACAACACTGAAGTATTCACTCCTGACCTGAAGGTGTTGCTTTTTCACATCCCTTCTTTATATATGATAGGGCTACCAGAATATGTCTACTATGAAGGTGTTTATTAGATTTCAGAGTAAGGTATATCTGCGACTTATGGTTTGTACCTAGCTGACATTCAGATTTCATGGGAGCAGTGTCCTCAGTGGATGGGGGCATGCTGTCTTCTTAATGCTCTACTAATATGACAGCAGTATCCTCAATGTAGGACCTGAAGGATCTTCAGGTCCTACATTGAGGATACTGCTGTCATATTAGTAGAGCATTAAGAAGACAGCATGCCACAATAGCCACAATGAAACCACAATTTCAAATGTGGTTTGAAAGGGAAATGTACACAGCTGTTTTTGTACCAGCTTGTATCTCTTGGTTCATCAGTCCCTACATACAATTAAAATAATAATAATAATAATAATAAAACTGGGTTCCTTTCAATTAAATAGTTGGAATGTGAACTGAACTGTCCACACCCCACAGGAAGTTCAATTGAATTTACACTAAGAGGAATTTACGGAGAAAGCGCATGTAACACATTCTTGGAAATGAAATGTTCTTCCACCCTGATCCACATAATTTGAAGGTGCAGTCACATTCAGCGTTGTTCTGCAAAATTTGACAGATGAAATCCAGTTATTTCAATAGAAATCCACTAGATCAGGAGTTTTGTGAGAGGGTGAAAAAGATCCCCATGTAGATTTTGCTTATGTTGATCAAGTTGATCATGCGTATTTGCCACGCTGACCAACAGAAAACTACTGAAAGTCCCTTTGGTGTGAATTGTACTTCATTTGACAATGAACATTTTTTTTTAGGAAAACTTTTCCTAAATTTCACTAATGTGATCAAACCTTAAGACCGATAAACCTTCAAACTTTTCAAAACTTAACTGAGCAAAATCATTTCAAAGACATTCAGTTTGTTTTGACACATTGCTTTTCTGTAACTAATATTAACTAAAATTACACTGATTTTCACTTTTTTCGACTTCCTTAAATTTAAATATAAATTGCAATTGTGCATCATGTTTTACTAGCTCAATTCAAATTCAATTTAAATTCAGGAATTTAATTAGAATTTAAAAAGGCATAATCAATGCAATTCTGAATAGCGTACAATCATTAGTAAATCACAGTGAGTCCCATTGTCTTTTTTAGTACCCATAGTGTAATTTTTGGCCTCTGACTGTATTCATTAAGCATCACTGATGCTAGGCCCTTGTCATCGCTGCTCATCCCCCTCTCGCACTGTCACACAATCTATACTGACACATGTCACTGAGAGACAAAGTGAGCCTGTTTACCAATGTATAGAATGTGTTTAACCCCTGCTGCCTTGCACAAATAGACCATTTCTTCAGGCGGTATGAGTGAGATGGAGAGCAAGAAGCCGAGAACGATGACAAAAGAGCTCCGTCAGAGAGCCTGTTGTTAGCATGAACGGAAAATGGCAGGGAAGACGAGACAGAGGAGAACTGATCAAACTGTCAATCACAGGCCAGATAATGCTATGGGAACGCGGTGGCAAGGTGGCGTGAAAAATGACATGACCGTCACCGTGAGAGGTCGTATATCATGCCTGTCTGGTAGACCGAGCTTTGTTTGTTGAGTGATAATTGTTAGGATTAAGCGTCTACTGTCACACGAATTAAGAGTGAAGACACACAGTGGGTCACACATTTACAGCATAACATTATTCACAATGATGGCTTAAATCATGCATGTAATATGCATTTTGATTGGATCCATTACCAAACCATAATACAAAACAAAAGCTTTAAGATTACAGTGCATGGCACTAGAGTTTGACAACAGTAAGCAGCATTTTTTAGAAGACTGAACAAAGCATATCAGTGATTAGAAAACTGACTTAAAAGTTACGCTCTCAATCTTTTGGTCTTTTCTCATGTAGGGCCCTGTGAAAATAGGGTTATTTTTCACAAATTTTGATTTATTTTTTCTCATATTCTGTATTTTTCTCGAATTTTCTTCATAAAACTGTCTAATCAAATGAAGTTGCACACATTCTAATCACATATTTATTCAAACTGAAATATAACAATTTATAATTAAATAACAAAATTATGAAGAAAACATTGTATTAATAAATAAATTGACAGAGTTTCACAGCATACTCTAAAACAATATAACTATTGAATATTACATTTTGCTATACATTTCTGTAGTACTTTCAGCAAATACAGTTTGCTGAAAGTACAGTATGGATTTATACAGTATGGACAATACGTTCAAAACTAAGCTTTTATTTTGGTTCTGAATACTTTTCAGTTTGAGTGTGTTTTAGAAATGAAATGCTCATGACCTGAACTCTAACACCACCTCCAGACAAGGAGTTTGCACTTTAATAATTGTGCTTCATGGAAATCACATGACCCTACACATTTATCTGCTAATTAAAATATTTAATCACTGATAGCACTTATTCTGCAGGATAGGTCTGATGTTTCAGTGAGACAGGATGCATCAATACAAGGGAGCCTAGTGACTTTCCAATACACTGCATATCTGTGTGTGTGTGTTGTGCTGGGTGATGAGGATTAATTAAAGGGGCATCGGTTACATGTCGGGTCGTCTTTGGCGGAGCTGATCGATCCTGATGGCTCCTCAGTCCTCTAATAACCCAGGCAAAGCTCTCCAGTTGTCTCCCATGCACACACAAATCCACACCAAACACCCTCTGCACCTGCCTTAATCAGCCTGCTCGCAGTCGCACTCTCATCATGCTGTCTGTCTGACTGTCTTGCTCACACACACACAAACACAAACACACACTCTCTGTCACAGGGTAGTGGCTGACACTAGCTCATTAGTAAAGGTAGGCTATGTAATGATCACTAACCTAATCCTACACAACTTGTCTTCTGTGATAAGAGAAAACAGTCCTGTCTGGGATTCAAATGATTATGAAAAATGGGGAAAAAAGCTACTCATTTTATGCTACGCTAAAAGACTACAAAGCAGGATTTCTTCAGACTCCAGATTTTGGTATTTTATATTTATTTCATGCTATATACTGTTATTGTTATACAAAATAGAACAATACAGTTGCATAACTGTTATATAAATAGTACAAATATTTGTTGTAAATTCAATATAATATAATATAATATAATATAATATAATATAATATAATAATATTGACATTTAAAATAAACAAATAAATAAATACAAATTACACGCGTATAGGGAAGTTCAGACTGCGTCACTGTGGTTTCTGCTTTTTCAGTTAAGCCTCCCACTTTATTTGGGCTTTCATTGTAGCCGACAGATTGTTTTGCGCCAGACATTTCAGACATCCTCTTTCCCTCATTCACCTCTGTTGTGTTATCATTTCCCTCGCCTCTTTTCTGTCCAGTTACATCTCCAACAGTATCTTTCACACCCTCAGTCATCAGTCTGTACTCCCACTGATAGTTCTGTCTCACTTTTCTGGATTGTTAGAATTGCTCCAATAATGTCACCTCAGAAACACTTACGAGATATCTGGAAATTGAGAGAAAGATAAAGGTGGAAAAGGTGCTGAAGAATAGAGTCATTATTTAATACCACATGAACGAAGCCTGTGAAATGTTGTTTCTATGGATTTAACATGAATCTTGAATCTTTACTTATCACAACCATGACCTTCACACAAGGTTGTCATAAAACGGTACCTTGGCTATTGGGCATAATGCCTGTGCCTCTTGCAGGAATCCAACCAGTATCATTTTAGTTATTAGTCCTAAATCTTAACCACACAGAACATAAAAAAATTTAAAATTAAATAAATAAATAAAAACAACGCTACACAGAACACAAAAAATCCCTCTGAAAGGTTTCTGCTGAAAATCATGAATAAACCAGTGACCTTTACAACCTACACTCTACAAACTAAGCTATTTCTAACTCCTTGAATAGCATCATTCTAACTTACAAAAAAAAATAAAAAAATACATCCTTTACACACTCATATCTTTCCAAACTTTAATGTGGAGCACCAAAGAAGCAATTGTTCAAGAACACTGAAGAATGTTCAATGAGCCTTCTTATACAGCAACAGGTTACAGTAATCATGTCTAAGAAGATCCAAAAAGGGAAAACACACACAAAAAAAGGTTTTCACAGCGCTACCATAGAAAAAACATTTTGGGTTCCTCAAAATGATAACACCATTTCTTAGTGTTAAGCACATTTTAATAATCTGAGGAACTTTTTTCTACTCTAAGGATCCTTTTGTGTAATGGAAAGTTTCCATGGATGTTAAATGTTCTTCATGGAACCTTAGATGCCAACGAAGAACCTTATACAGTGGGTACGGAAAGTATTCAGACCCCCTTAAATTTTTCACTCTTTGTTATATTGCAGCCATTTGCTAAAATCATTTAAGTTAATTTTTTTTCCTCATTAATGTACACACAGCACCCCATATTGACAGAAAAACACAGAATCGTTGACATTTTTGCAGATATAACAAAGAGTGAAAAATTTAAGGGGGTCTGAATACTTTCCGTACCCACTGTATTTTTAAGAGCTCAATGGTTACAGCACAAGCAAGTACCAAAGGCATTTGTTAGGTAATACACCTAAAAAAATTACAGAATGCAAATGATAAGGTGAGTAAAATAATGCATTTTTATTTTTGGTTGAACTATGAAAGTCAACAATATTTGATACATCATATTTAATGTAGTCTGTATATTTACAGTGTGTTGTTGATCAATGTTTTGGACTGATTTAAGAGTGAGATGTTTTTTTCCAAAAAACGAAAAATGAGAATTCAGCTTAAATTTTAGTTTTTCGTTCATGGGTGGAAAAAATGAATAAACAGCTTGAATACTTGATTTCTACATGAGGGTGGGAATTAAACGCCCCTTTCTGCTGATTGGTCAGCCGAAGATCAAACCGTGCCGTCATCAGTTCTTCCTCAGTATCACGCAACAGAATAATAGTCCTCTGCTGCTGCAGTGGTACGGATTCTTAACCCATTTTATTGCAACTACATTTCACATTTTTCTCATCAAACAGATTTTGTGTTTTTTGTGATTTTGTGTCAAAGACATGTGTTTTGTCTTTGTGTAGACCAGCGGTTCTTAAAGTGATAGGGGGTCCGCGAACTACTCACCTCAGTGTTGTTCTAAAGGCTTATTACTTAATAACACAAAAATGTCCTGCTCGCACTTGCCAATTTAATGGCAAAGAATGGAGATTTTTTTTTTTTTTGAAGCGGATGCATATGTCGTAAAATAATCATATGTATCTCTTGGCGTATATTCCAAGCATTCTGAAGGTATACTGAGGGTTTGGTGAGAAACAAACCGAAATGGCAAGTTATTATATTTTATGAAAATCTTACGTTGCAGTGCGAGTGCGCAGCACAATATCCTTTTGAGATATCAATTTTAATAAAACACAAGACTACATTATATAACTCTAACAGTAGGCTATTTAATATCTGTTGTTCTCCGGTTGTCAGTCAGAATGACAGTTCTTGCATGAACATAGGCCAACCCAAGCCAATTTATTATTCTTTCCTTTTTTGTCTTAGTGTTTCAAATATTTATTTTGAAACAAATTAATTAATTTCTTAATTAAACAAACATACTTACTGGGTGAGCAGGGTAGGCTATGACAGCTGTCATATCATACCCTGCCATGCCCAGCTGATGCAAAGAATAGAATTGATATCTACACAGAAGAAAGCCCTGTCTAGACTCTGCCC
>NW_015544192.1:1087971-1094154 GCF_001515605.1 Sinocyclocheilus anshuiensis | reverse complement strand
GAGCCGTTTTCTCATTTTTCTACTTTCAATATTAAATAAAAAAATGAATGATCGAATGATACACGGATGCATATGGATTACTACATTCATGTCCTTTTTGGAGCATGAAACTTTTGATATACTTTGACATAACTTTCAAAAAAAATAAAAATACATTCTTAAAAAAAATATTTGTGTTTGTTTGTTCTACAGAAGAATCTGCATATGGGTGAGTAAATAACGACATTTTCATTATTGCTTGAATTATTTCTATAAATGACGAGCTCAAAGGCACAATGATTAAAGCTCAAGGATTGTCCCTTCTGGAATTAAGACCTGCAAACTTTTGGTTCCTAGCCCAGAACTTTAACCACTTGGCTCCATCATCCCTTTCCATTCAATTGGAAAGTAAAAAAAAAAAACAAAAACATAATAATAATAATAATAATTATAAATAAGTTTATTTATTTATTCAGATTTTTTCCCCTTAAGATATAGAAATACTTACAAATGCAAAATACAACAACAACACAATCAATTCATCTTAAAAGACAAAGTGTTGCAACACAAATTCCTAAAGTCGGCCAGAAAAGTACAAGCTTGTACACAGATGCAAGTGTAAGGAAGCCAGCAGTATATCTTTTTTTTCCTCAGGCAAGGGTTTCAATACCGAACAAAGAAAGTCTTGATTTAAACATGCTCATGGTTTCACAGCTGGTCTCCTGCTTTAATAAACCAATGTCCTGAAGTAAGGTGGAACACAGCACCATAACTTCACATCACACGTCACCTCTGGCCTACTATGCATCTTGACCAATTGAATTTTACTGCATTGGATTGTCTCTCCCTCTTGAGTAACCTTTCTGACCTCAGATCCAATGAAGGAAAAGCCCTAGTGTGAAATGTGGTCTATATCTGGCAGTCTTTCATATCGAACAATGTCCCTGGTTCATAACCTGTGAGGATTTAAACTAGCTCTTGAATTACGATATATACTTTAAACTCCAGTATTTTAGGACAACCTGTGCAGATGAAACTGGACTGTGGAGATTACATAAATACAATTCTTTAAGTGGGTGGAAGGTCCCACGCACAGGAAAACGGAAGAGCGGAACTGCGTAGTTGCTACAAAAGGTTGACTGCTATAACACGAAGTTGGCTACCAATGACGGGATGCTCAAAGAGAGACATCCAAGGTGTCAAGTGCTTCAGAGCAGCCGTGTTAAAATGCTTATTGTGTATCTGGGCCTGTAAAAGAGACTATATTTAAAAAATAAAAGATGACAAATAAGGGGAGGTAATTGTGACTACATGAGTGACTCATTCCTTCAAACCTCCATGCAGAGAAATTATATTCACAATTGTGGAGACAAAAGCATCAACATTCATAATTATGAAAGCCTGAGATGTTGAATGAAAGGAGAAGCAGTCTATGCAACATTCTAGTGTGATAAAAACTAGACATTCACATTAAAACTGAAGTCAACACCAGTTGGCTGATAATCAATAAATGTTTGAAATTAAAATTCTCTATTTGTTTGTCTAAATTATTTAAAAATAACACACTAAAAACTAGTGTTGTTATTGTTAACTAAAACGAATTGTTTTTTGTCACTAAAACAAAGCTGAAATCAATTATAAATATTAGATGAAAAACTAACAGATTTAAATAAGTTAAAGTTGAAGTACTAAAATTGCTAAACAAAACTGGAAAAAAAATAAAGCTATACAAAAATATTTAAAACTATTAAAACAATTTAAAATAATAAAAATGACAAAAACACGACTGAAAAATAACAAATAACTGAAAGTATATACAAACTAATTCAAATTATTAGTAAATACTATATAATAGTTTACAAGCATCACAACATTACAATGTACTGTATACAATATGAATATTAATTTTGAGGTTTGCTAAATATTACATTTAACAGTGTTATTAAATTATTAGCATTTTCAAGATTAGTTTAAAGAGTGATAAATGATGGGAACTTGGGCAATTTGAATGTAACGAAATGAGCATACCCAATACCCAAACACATGCCTTGCAGTTTCACACTTCAGATACAAGACAAGGTCGTTATATTTACTGTAGTTACCTGTCACTATGTTACAGGCATTACACACATACTAAATCAAGTTGTATTTGCATAAGAATGTAATTAGTGTGAAATAGAAGCCAACTATCCTCTTGAAATTATTACAACACTATCACGTGTATATAAATCAATGACTAATTATGACCTACACAATATGTAACACATCCTATAGTTTATAATCAGAGCATAAAGAGGGTGTTGGAGTAATTGGGGGGCCACATTTCTGTCTCCACCCCAATTCACTGCTAAAACCCTAGTTGATCTTTTGCACAACACCCTCAGGCAATTTCCCAATGCAGAAGGGCCAGGCAGTTTCTTTGTACTGACAGAGATGAGCAAATTACAGTCATGGCCGAAATAAAAACTACAGTAAATGCAGCTTCGTAGTGGATGTTTCTCTAGCGGTTCAAAGGCACCATTAGAATGAGTTTCAGTGAATGCAGCTGCATTTACTCTTTTGATCCTGCTCAATTACTGGTACGTCAGGGGAAGACAGAAATGGCAGAACCCCGCTGAGAAAAAGACCATGAGCATCATGATAGCAGACCTGAGGGTTGGATAAACTATAAGGTTCCAGTGTCACTACGAGGTTATGGGTGCCCTGCAGTAAAAGCATGCCCAGGTTATACAGAGACCTACCCGAGAGCATGAACTTTCTTGAGTAACACTAACAGACATTGTGTGAAATCCTGTTTTTGTTTTTTTTGTTTAGTTTTTTTACAGTGACACATTCATCAACACTTGATCTACTGATGCCTCCGCAGCTATTATAGCAAACACAATGCCTGTGCCTGTTTGTACCACACTTATCACATATTCAGAGCCTGAAGTCACTCTGACATGTCAGCATGTCATGAGGCTATTGTTGCTGCTTCATTACAGTGACTAACCTATGGTAGATCATTCTTACAGTAGGCTCAGAGCAGAGCGAGGTTGTCACTGTAGGTCTGTCACAGCAGGGTACCGCTGATATGGGTGATCTTAAGGACTGAGCTCGTCTTTGAATGAGAGGGATTTGACACAATGAGATGGTGCAACACAAAGAGCTTCATTTCCATAGAGCTTTTCTTCATGAGAGTAGAAATTCATGCTTTTCAGCACATACCTTTTGAGCTTTGACTCAATTCTGTAGCTAACATAAAAATAGTTTCTGAACTCACCTAATACCACCCACACAACTCTGACCTTGTTTTCTTGCTTTCATATGCCCTTCACTCTTTGTATATAGGATGCACCGATATAAAAATTCTGGTCGATAGAAAGCGAATCAATATTTAGACGGTAGCCGATAGTATAATTGCATAATATTTTGTCTAAATAAAAAATAAAAAATAAACCACTATAAAATAAATCAAAACAAAATTTAAAAAAATATTTTTAAGTGTTGTAAAAGTAAATTTAGGAAAAATTTATATGTATATTGAGATTTGATAAAGATTGTATTTAACAGTTGTTAGTGTTTTAAATGCAATAATGATTAAAATATCGAAAAGTAAAAAATATAAAAATTTAAATTCTAAAAAAATTCTAATAACTTAAATAACAAATATGGTACTGATAGAACAGACAAGGGTCCATTCTCTACAAATGTTATGAAATATATTTTATGTATTTTACTGTAAACGGTGCAGCTGAAAGAGTCAAACTCTAGAATTACAAGTGGGTGTCCACCTACTTTAAGCAAAATAGCCATTTTTTTTCCCTGATGCTGTTACTCAGCCCACTTTGCATTAGCATCTTTTTAACATCAGCGGAGTGGGCGTGCACACAGGCCAAAGGGTCTCAATCTAGGCTCATGTGTTTGTGTGTGCATGTGACTGAACTAGGCTTGGAGAGGCTCTCAAAATCCAGAGGGTCTCTTCCATCTGTGCCTTTTCTCAGAATGGCCAGCCATGACACAGAACGGTCCATTTCCCCTTGTGCCTCGATGCTACACTTGAGACTAAAGGAAGAACCTGCTCAAAATATTGATTCTTTTGCAGGTTGAAATGTACCATTTCATACTGGGCAAACAGAAGAACAGTCAAACCATTAAAGAAAAAAATCAATATATCATCATTTTTTTTAGTGACGTGACATGTGGCCAAGTATGGTGACCCATACTCGGAATTAGTGCTCTGCATTTACCCATCCAAAGTGCACACACACAGCAGTGAACACACACACACACACACCGTGAACACACACCCGGAGCAGTGGGCAGCCATTTATGTTGCGGCGCCCGGGGAGCAGTTGGGGGTTCGGTGCCTTGCTCAAGGGCACCTCAGTCGTGGTATTGAAGGTGGGAGAGAGCGCTGTACATTCACTCCCCCCACCTACAATCCCTGCCAGTACGAGACTCAAACCCACAACCTTTGGGTTATGAGTCCGACTCTCTAACCATTAGGCCACGACTTCCCCATCATAAACTCACTCTTACACTGATTATTAACAACGACAGCAACAAAAAACATATATAAAAGATTCTTAAATGAATAACTGACGTGAAAAAGGACCCAAATTAAGATAATTCAAATACATTACAGGGGTAAATGAATATAGCATTGAATACGCATTACAAAAGTGGTTACACACACACACACACACACACACACACACAATTTATCATTTTCACATTTAGATTTTAATAGCAAGCAACAAATTCCTCAATTCCTACAAAAAGCTCCAAACATTTAACAGCCAATGAGTTCCTGCATAGAGAAAAAAATGAATGCATTCATCACTGTTGTGACTCTATCCAATCTTAATTCTTAACAGCTTTAACACATTGCACCAGATCACTTTAATGAATGTGGACTAATTGAAGGATTTGACTGCAGATTTGCAAGCACTCATCATGCATGTTAAACACTCAAAAAATATGGATCTGAATCAAGGATAAAATGGACGTGCAAAAATACTTCAAAGCAGCTGCTTTATCTAACTTTATTACTTGCTCTTATCTTTTACTATCTAATCATGAGTCAAACGCAAATGAGCGTGTGACAGAGTGTCTGTGTCAGAAGGAGAATCCTTGCTACATAAGACACAAACAATCACATGCTCGTATCTGCTGGTTACTATGGTAACCAGGGCTGTGCCCATTAGCTCATGTGCCCGTTCACTGAAGAAAAAAGCATAAAGGAAAAGAGAGCAAGGCAGAAAGTAAGAGGGAAAGAAAGAGGGGAAGTATAAAGAGCGAGAGAGAGAAAATGATGTAAACACTTATAGGAATAAAGGAAGGTGGGACAGATGAGGTGGAACTGAACCTCATCTGCCTCATGATAAAAATGAACCCAACTTTCTGCCATTTCAGGCAATTTGCCATGGAAAGTGAGGACATTTTGCATTGCCTTTTGTAATGTTCATAGGTGTACAACAGGTTCCTCGCCTCCTTTATTTATCTTTTAATGGTGCATAGAAGGGCGCTTCAAAATGTGTTGCTAGCAATCAAACATTAAAACTTCCGTAAATTGCATTCATCATGGTATGCAACAACTGATAATCATTATAAAATATGACTTTGCAGACAAATGTTTGGTGTAAGCTGTTAGGATTGAGTTGTGTTGGTTTGGGTGTTTTGGTCTCTTTTTCTCTGTGACAGGTTCTATGATTGGAGTGTGACTGGAGCCCACCTGATGCTCATCATGGCTGTTATTTAAACCTGGTGCGAGAGTTCGTCAGGGCGGCTGCCAGTGTTGCCAACGAGCAGTTTGGGGAAGTTGCTAAAGGAAGGTCAATTTGTTGCTAAATGATGTTGTGATGTCATTACACGATGACATCATTACGTAATTATGACGCAAAATTGTCACTACATCAAATCTCAGCAAAAAAATATATATATGTTCATTTAGATTTGTTTGTAAAATAATATAACATAATATAATATTAAAATATAAATAACTGTATTTTTAAATACAACATTGAATTATTGAACACTTACACATTTTTGAACAATTAGGGCTTACAATTTAAGTTTTTTTTATTAGCTAGTAAACTAGGGCACAATCTACTATGTTAATATGAAGGAATTTTCCTTATTGATTTTTCACAGGTTTTTTACCTGCATTTTAAATTACGCATTGTATTTTGTGTTTTCGGGTTACAGGGTTACAATGGATAA
>NW_015544192.1:1086729-1087407 GCF_001515605.1 Sinocyclocheilus anshuiensis | reverse complement strand
AACACGTAAATAGAAACTTTTGGTTTTGTAATTCGAAACCAAAGCACGCACACAAAAACACACAGGAGCGTTTGAAAGTGGGTGACTTCGAGCTGGTACAGAATTGAGTTGATACTACTGTCTGTAACTGTAAAAAGATGCCTCCCCCACCCAAACAATTTAAAAAACTCAGAGGATCTACACGAATCACACAAATGACCCATTTTGAATTCAAAACGGCGAATTTCACCGAAAGGTGACAAGTTCACTGTTGCCAACTAATTTTCAGGGGAAGTTGCTAAAGGAAGGTCAATTTGTTGCTAAAAGTTGCTAAATGATGTTGTGATGTCATTACACGATGACATCATTACGTAATTATGACGCAAAATTGTCACTACATCAAATCTCAGCAAAAAAATATATATATGTTCATTTAGATTTGTTTGTAAAATAATATAACATAATATAATATTAAAATATAAATAACTGTATTTTTAAATACAACATTGAATTATTGAACACTTACACATTTTTGAACAATTAGGGCCTAAGCAGTGTATTAGTAGTTAGTTAGTATGCTACACTCTAAGAAAATATCTGTAAAAATAGGGCACAATCTACTGTTAATATGAAGGAATTATGTTTTTCTTAGTGTACTAACTGATCAACAATTGCAGGTACGAGCTACTAACAAGGTGA
>NW_015544192.1:1082347-1086243 GCF_001515605.1 Sinocyclocheilus anshuiensis | reverse complement strand
CAGATGATGGATAACGGATAATGTCCTGGAAAATTACTAGTATTTTTTCCATTTTTCTAGATATTTTTCTTACAGTGTACCAACTGATCAGCAATCGCAGGTACAAGCTACTAACAAGGTGTATCATAAATTAACAATTATTCAATTATTATTATTAAATTGAGCAATTGCTAATAGCAGCTAACTTAATTCATGTGATGTGTGTACTGCTTTGGTTGAATCATTTTGTGTAATTTAGATGGAAAATGTGTGCCTTTTTATCGTTTGAGTCACTTATCCAAAGTTGCTAAAAGCAGCCTAATAAAATTTAAAAATAGCTAAATTTGTTGCTAGGTGCTTTTGGAAGAAAAAGTTGCTAGTGTAGTGTGAAAAGTTGCTAAATTTAGCAACAAAATTGCTAAGTTGGCAACACTGGCGGCTGCTCTTCTTTTGCTCGAGCAATTTGCCAGAGCCGTGCTCCAATTGTGGCGTTATGTTTTGTTTTGCATCCATTCACTAGCGCTGACCACACTTCACTTGTGCATCCATTCACCTGCATTTCATACTGACTGATATTACCGACAGGCCAACTGACTTTTGTGATTCTTGATTTTGGTTATATTTCATTGTAATAAATATTATGTTTTAAGTTATGCCGCCGTGTCATCTCCCTTAATGTTACATCTTTGAGCCAGGTGTAACATATGGGGGCTCGTCCAATTTAAATTTGTTTGATTTGGTTCAATGTTGAACTTTATTCGTTTGATTAATTAGGTGGGAGAGACCAGCAGGCGGAAAGATTGGTTTGGAGCGTGGGTTCGTATTTTGGTCAGCTCTGAAAGGGTAAGTTCTCGCGGTTTAATGACTGTGTGTTTCTTTATACTCCCCAGTTAGGTTGTAGCAAGGCTTTGCATTTTTTGTTTAAATTTGTTATTTTTGTGTGTCTCCTGGGTCGAGTGCACTGCCGTGGTGTTAGTTCCGAGCTGTTTGTTCGGTTCTGTGCCAGCGGTATTTGGGTGCTTCAAAGGGCTTGACTCTTGGGAGCACATGAAGACTGGGAGTAGTTAGTTAGAGGGTTTTGTTAAGATTAGGTGGGGAGGTGGAGAATGTGTGCACAATTTTTTTGACCGTAAGAATTACCTGAGCTGAATTGTAATTAGAAGTATAGGTAGGCCGAATTGATTGTTGGATTAATTTGTGTAAATTCGATTTGTGAATTATGACATCAATTGAAGAATTCTGTAAAGCTCCTTCAGATGAGTTATTAAATTTGTGTTCGAAAAAACAGCTGTGGGAAATTGTGGAACGATTTGAATTAAGTGGCGTTGAAAAGCGTTTGAGAAGATGAGGCCAGAGAAATAATAAGAAACAAATTGAGCGATCTTCAGATTTTATTAATTACGCCGAAACGAGTAACAGCTGGGGTTAATCCTGCAGCTCAAAAATCAGTTTCATTCGTTGGTTTGTCGTTTGAGCAGCAGAAAGAGCTTATTGAAATGCAACAGTTGCACGAAAGGGAGATGTGTGTTTGTGAGATAGAAATAGAAAAACGTAAATTAGATGATTTGATGAAACGGCATGAGATGGACTTTGAAAAAATTAAACATGAGCAAAAATTAGCTGCAGAACGACAAAATCAAGAGTTTCAGTTAAAAGTTTAGAGTTTGAGACTTCGAAGTGAGGGCTGATCATTTAGTGATCGCGCAGACCGTCCTTTTGATATAATTAATCATTTGAAATTTTCATTCAGTGAGTTACGCGAAATGATGGTTATTGAACAGTTAAAAACATTGTTCCCGATCAAATTGCAGTGTATATTAACAAAAATAAACCTTGCACTGCCATTGAAGCTGCATCATTGGCAGATGATTTCGTTCTGACTCACAAGAATCGATTTAGTTATGGGAATCGAGGTAATGGTAGTCTTCACCTTAAAGGGGTCATATGATGCGATTTCAATTTTTCCTTTCTCTTTGGAGTGTAACAAGCTCTTGGTGCATAAAGAAGATCTGTAAAGTTGCAAAGACTAAAGTCTCAAATCCAAAGAGATATTCAGCCACACCTACCTAACACTGCTCGTTCTAACACGCCCCCACATATCTACCTCACTATGTGGGAAGATTTGCATAATGCGTTTGTAACTGGTTTTAATGTTTTTGTCTCGTCGCTCTGGCCAGGACACGGCATCAACAGTATGGTGAAGGGCGTAACATTTCCGTCACACGCTTGAGGTATTCGGCCAATCACAACGCACTGGATAGCTGGCCAATCAGAGCACACCTCGCTTTTCAGACCGTTGAGCTTTGTAAAAATCGACACGTTTCAGAAAGGCGGGGCATAGAGGAGAAACAATGTACAGTATGTGGAAAATAATGTTTTTTTTTTTTACTTTAAACCGCATAAACACATTTCATTACACCAAATACACAAAATAATGTTCTTTTTAGCAGCATCATATGACCCCTTTAAACAATCGCAACGCAGTGATCGAAATTCACCTTCTCAGAGGGTGATATCTGATTCTATGTGTCATTATTGTCTGGAAGTCGGACACCTCTACCACCTCCGCCACAAATTCTAGCTTCAGTTGAACCAAATGAGGATTTAAATGCCATTTTCTTTAAACAAACACAAGATGAACTACAACAGACCATGAAACTAAAGACAAAGTACCCATATTACAACAACAATGGCAAACAAAAAAGTAAAGACATAAGCAGTTTTCAAAAATGGAAACCACAGCAAATAAGAATCCCCATTATTTATAAAGTTCTGCATATCCACCTCCACCCTTGTCCATTGAGTAAAACATTCAATTAAAGTACTACTCAGCTCAGCTGAACACATATTACCATATTTGAATCCATTCCGGAGAATTCCACAGATTTCACCCCACAACTGGCACAAAAAATGTGAAAATAGTAGATAAATCCATTTGGGCCTACTAAATGGTAAGAAAACATTAAGAGAACACGATCTGGGTAGAAATAGGAAACAAATAAAACACTATTAGCTTTTCAAAATAAAAGTCATTAACCAAAAACTGACAGAAGTTAAACTAGGATAAATTTCTGTTGATATTCAAATTCCTATAAAAACATTGAGAGAGCAAGGCGGGAAAGAAAGAGGGGAAGTATAAAGAGCGAGAGAGAGAAAATGATGTAAACACTTATAGGAATAAAGGAAGGTGGGACAGATGAGGTGGAACTGAACCTCATCTGCCTCATGATAAAAACGAACCCAATTTTCTGCCATTGTGAAGATATACTCCCAAAAGCTGAAAATCTACTGACAAGCTCTTTTGGAACAGAATAACACTGTTTGTCTGCTACAGTCAATATAAATGCTAACTCAAGTCCTAGCGTACCTCAATTCAAAAGCAGTCAAACCTTTTGATTTTTCAGTTCCCCATGAATGCGCCTCATGACATATGTTAGTGCAAAAAAAAAAAGAAAAAGAAAAAAAAGGACCTCTGCCTCATTATCAGACCATCATTTTACAAAAAACAAACAGGATTGCATTTTATTCTGGTTCTGTTTCTTTGTTCGTACATTTCTCTTTAATCAGAAGATTACAGAAAGGGCACACATAAATTATTAATGTCTCTTGTATAATTATTATAACAGCTAGCAGTTGTATTGACGGTATTTGCATGCCATCTTAAAGAGAGCATGTTTTAGTTTGTTCTCCTGCAATTAGCCTATTGTGAAATGGCAGACTTAAGATAACGCAATGAATGCTGTTGTAAACACGTAAATTATTCTAGCAAGCGGAGTCGTTTGGTTGATGAAAAGGAAAATGAGGCAAGGTGATTACTTAGATGCTATATTTGTATTTAGCAGAACATTGGGTTTAAGATTTGCATGGTATGCTAAAGTCAAGGGTTTTAAGAAAAAGAATGAAATGGTATGAGGGGC
>NW_015544192.1:1077154-1082337 GCF_001515605.1 Sinocyclocheilus anshuiensis | reverse complement strand
TATGTGTGTGTGAGAGTAGAAATGTATGCATGTGAATGGAGGATGTAAGTATGTGAAAGCAAAAATATATGTATGTGAAAGGAGAATTTATGTGTGTGTGAGAGTAGAAATGTATGCATGTGAATGGAGGATGTAAGTATGTGAAAGCAAAAATATATGTATGTGAAAGGAGAATGTAAGTGTGTGAAAGCAAAAATTTATGTATGTGAAAGGAGAATGTAAGTGTGTGAGAGTGTACGGCCCCTCATAAAATGGAAAACATTACCTACATATAGCCAAACACAAAACATCCAGTGTTACGTCTATCAAAGACAGAAACTAATTTCCATTCCACTCCTTTTTGAGCTTGAAACCGGTATCTAATTTTAGACCCAAAAGAGCTGTTTCAGCTGTCAGCATTTTCTGAGGGCAATTGCTGGTTGGTGTCACAGTTTTCACAGGATTCTTTGCTCAGTTCAGTTTCTTTAAAGCTCTTGATCATATGACAACAAGTCTTTGTTGGCTGCGTTTTGTTCTGCTAGACCAACTTATGCAATGTAACCTATATACTGCTAACTCATCGCAGCAACGTTCTCCTGGAGGCACCTATTGAGTAGTGCATATACAGTCATTATTTAGCATGAAATTAAGCCTCAACTGCTTTCATTACACAGGGATGTCTACTAAGCCAGTGGCATCAGAGTCAACAGTCACGTCTCAAGGATAAAAGCCTTTGTTAAATTGAGTGGAAGTAAAGCATTGTATGTGACAGGCATCTGTTTGTTTAGTGCACTTCCAGTTAAAAGCAGCTGGAAATGACAAGACATATTTCTGGGTTCCATTCATGTTAAATTTAATTGATTGTGGCATAATGCTGATTTCCTCTTAAAAAAAAAAAAAAAAAAGGAAAAATGGGGTTACAGTAAAGCACATACAATGAAAGTGGGGTGAATTGTAAAGGCTAAAATACTCACAGGATCAGTAGTACAGCCACAAGAAACAAGCAATACAGTATAAGTCTTAACATGATTTTACTGTCAAAAATTCATTTACTAACCTATAGGCCTATGCTAAACACTAAAATGGTGTAAAAATTATGAGAAAATTGTTACAGCTTAATACACAAGTTTTAACAGAAAATGTAATGCTAAATTATATTATATTATAAAATATTTCTCCTTTTACATCCTTCAAACTTCGGCCCATTCCCTTCCACTGCAAGTGCCTCAATTTAACCTTTTTTTTTTAATCGCTTTGGCTCAATTCTTGAATAACATTTTGTTTTCTTAAAACACTGAGTTCAAATTGTAAGGGAAACAGGTCAACTCAAGTCCTTTTAGTGTCATTTAGATGCATATTTACATGGAAATGCAGTTTCTGTGCCATTCTCTGAACATAAGGACATGTTCTGTGAATGTATGAAGACCAGAGGTTAAGAGGTCTCTCATAAGGAATTTCAGTCTGTTCTCTGTGGTCGAGGTGGGGGAAGTCACTTCCAAAGAGCTCGTGATTGTAGTTACTATCACGTGATGGTCATGCGGTTATCTCTTTGACCATTTAATCTTGATTACTTGCCCTAAAATTGACAATCTCCTTGGAATTGTCAATAAGTGTTCTTTTGTTTAAATGCTGTGTGCTACTCAAAGCTGCTAGTTGGTTCAGGCTTGTGGGGCCAAGATCTGATTTACGAACATCCTGTGTCTTGGGTCTCTGTGGAATTTGGCTCCTCATGTTTCAACCATCTTTTGACCAAATCTTAGATTGTCTGATTCGGTCTGATACCCTACAAAATCTTTGAGAAATTAATTTTTTCTTCACACCAGATTTTAATTTATTTTACAAAACTGCATCAATTTTGCAAATTTGTTTTGGCATGTGTGCAAAAGAGTAAGTACAAATGTCTACAATTTGCTCAGTAACTAAATGCACATGACTTGCTGATCAAAACTGATCAGTTGATTCTCTCTGAAATTGTCATACTCTTTACAACTGCTAAACATTCTTTCGTCATGTGAGCCATCACATGTTAAATGATCCATTCACTAATCAAATTCTGTTTTCCTATAGCAAGGGTAGGCAAGTTCGGTACTAGAGAGCCGCTGTGCTGCAAAGATTAGCTCCAATCCTAATCAAACACACTTGAACAAGCTAATCAGTGTCTTCAAGATTACCAAGGCTATAGGCAGGTGAATTTTTTTTAAGCATGAATTAAATATTTTGGGCAAGTTGCTACATTTTGCAGACATGCAATAGAGTTAACATGCCTTATTAAACAGGTGTGACAATTGCTCTTACAGTTTAGAGAATGTTAAGAGTGTTTAAAAAAATGAGCCAAAGCGGGACAAGCTAAAATAATTTTGTGGTAATCAACATCATCACAAATGCTGTTTATTAAGCTTAACTTGTACTAAACCCAGAACATTTCTTTAAACAACAAAAATTAGTTGCTTGATTACTTCTAAAGTTGTGTGTGTAGATGAAAACGGCATGTTTAGACACAAGCAAACATATACATATGGAGAGCGCAGACGGCAAACACATTCACACACACATTACACACATAAAAGTTGTCACGGTGCTGTCATGCTTGTGCAGTGTCGCAGAATCCAGACTTAACTCCCAGCAAGCCAGATCAGAAAGCAACCTAAGGCCGGCTAAATCGCCGTGACTTGATATCTCCCAAGCGTGGCATTCTGTTTCATGTCATAATGATGTTAACAGTGCTGTGTGCGTTTGTTTCAGTGATCTTTAAAAGGACACAAAAGAGATCTAAAGCGAAAAAATGAAAGCATTAAACATTATAAATCAACAAAACGAGAGAGAGAAAAAGACAGAATTCTAAATTTTGGCTAGAGTTGATGGGCTGCTATTACAAAAAAAGGGAGCACAATTATGCTGTTGAATTTTGTGCAAAGGATGAACATGGATCTGAGCTGCCTCTGAGGTACTAAAAGGCCTGAAAAAACTATTTGTTCAATTAGAGCTTGTGAAAAAGCTGCCAATCTCAACACTTGAATCTCCAAACAGCTAGAAAAGGGGATAGAGATAGCAGTTTCACTAAACACCAAGCCATAATGCTGCGTTGTGCATGGTAATTATTGATTATCGTTTTTGGGTCTAGACATGCATGATCACATTTGCATATTTATACAGAATGATCTTCATATGAGATAACACTTTTACTGTATTAATATATCTGAAAATAAAACAACATTTAGTTCTTTAGCATCTATTATTTATGCATCAGCATCAACAGTCATATTTTATAGGTACACTACACAATTCTGGGCTCTCAGTCGCCATCTGTGGATGAAACATACAAGCGTAAGAACATTTTTACATTCTTCTGCACAAATTAATTTCCCAAAATTTCCTGCAAAATCAAACATGACAGCTCTGAATATAGGTCATTGCTGTAGGCTTACTTTAGTGACTTGAGGTAAAGCAAAGGCGAACTAATTAATTTATTTCTATTAAAAAATAATATATAAAAATCATCTGTACTGTGCCTTTAAGCACTTGCAAACGTTTCAATGTGCACAACAGGGTGTAAGACAGCTGACTTGGAAATTCAGTGTGTGTGGCATGAAGACCAACTATTATACAAGGAACTTTCACTCACATTGACTAGGCTTTGAATAGATTATTGAAACCGACAAGGCGGGAAATGAAACTACTTTACTTCCAAATGTTTCCCCTGCTCTGGTTCTTGTAATGATTCTCAAACATGCTACATATTGTTACGGATGTGTCATTTACATCTGAGGCTGTAGTGTCGACTAACTTTAGCAGCTCGATCGGAATCAACACTGAATCAGATATCAAAAGATAATAAGCAAAAACATACAGTGCACTGGGCTAAACCTGTTTCACTAAACAGAGATGCTATCTCATGTCCTCTGCTTTACTTGTTGAAATGCATGGAGATTGCCAGTCTTTCATATTCATTGCCTTGCTATTTCCCAGCATTGATGCAGAATGGAACTTGGACGAGCTGCGATTGTGCCGGAAGTGTCATTTATGTGTGTCATATGTGGGAGGAGAAGCTCAGATACCATCTATGTCCCTGCTGTCGTGGTCCAGGGTTTTTGCCTGTCTCTCCCTGATTTCTATTTTTCTTTCTTTTCTTTTTTTTTTGGCTGGCTGCTTGTTGTCTTGCCTGGTTTATTGTTGTTTTTATTTAGTAAAGTATGCATTTTCTGTTTGTTCAACCATGAATTGTTTGCAACAAGGTTTTAAAGCTGTTTGTGCAGTGCCTGCTCCGATTTGTCTTTTGTCTAATAAGAGCTGCACTTTACAAACCAGCTACAGTCTAGCATTGCGTAATGGGTTGAGAAGCCTGTTTTATTTATAGATCAATACACTACTGTTTAAAAGTGTGAAATCGGTAAGATTTTTTTTAAAATATATTAATACATTTATTCAGTAAGGATGCACTAAATTGATTAAAAGTGACAGTAAAGACATTAAAATGTTACAAAACATTTCTGTTTCAAATATATTTCTATTTATTTTGAACTTTCTATTTATCAATGAATCCTGAAAAAATGTATTTCCATAGAAATATTAAGCAGTGCAACATTGATTCAACACTGATAATTCTGTCAGGACCACTATCGTCAAAGATGACTGACAATTTCCGATAGCACGTGAAGACAAAAGAGAAGCGATCTCGCTAAGCACAGTGGAGTGCATCGTTTTGTTAACTTTGTGGTTTATTATTTTGAGACGTTTGGGACGTGGTGACACACGGCCCTCTCACAATATATACAAGCAATCGTGCTGCAGGTATCAGAAGTTCCGCGCTCCGGCACGGTTAACGCTCACACTACATGCGTACCGCGCCCGAGCCCAACTGAACCGCGCGGCACACTAGTCAAACGAACGGGGCTTTGGGGGTCAAATGTGCTCGGGCCTGGTTAAGATTGCCTAGTGTGAGTACACCCTTATTCTCCCGCATTCCGCATACACGAGTCTCTACCCGCACTCGCCCATCAAGTGTTGTCCGGTGCCGCACACTGCTGCGTTGGGTCCCGCGATAGTGCAGGTCAAGGTGCCTGTTATAATGTTATGATTGAGGCTCTGGACTCTGAGCATAACTTGTTTTTCTAAAACAAACTATAAAATATTTTCTATAAAACGTTAATGCCCTGGCAGTGGCAAATAGCTTTGGTTTTATATTTAATTTGATTACATTAATGTTA
>NW_015544192.1:1074147-1076444 GCF_001515605.1 Sinocyclocheilus anshuiensis | reverse complement strand
CGTATTCCTATAGGTAGATGGGGATCAGCTGAGAGTCAGCTGATGCGAGCTTGACTAACGTGACCTGCGAGAACTAACGTTACGCTTGATTACTAAGACATTTTTCTTGAGCACCAAATCAGTATATTAGAATCATTTCTGAAGAATAATGTGACACTAAAGACTGGAGTAAATTCAGTTTTGCCATCACATATTTTCAAATATATATATTTAGAAAACAGTTATCAATTTTAATAATATTTTGCAAAATTACTATTTTTGCAGTATTTTTGATGAAATGAAAGCTTGTTGCTTGTTGAGCATAAGACTTCTTTTAAAAAGCATAAAAAAATCTTAGTGTAGCCTATATTAAAATAAAACCTTACCAGCGGAAGTTTCCGATAGCACGTGAAGACAAAAGAGAAGCGATCTCGCTAAGCACAGTGGAGTGCATCGTTTTGTTAACTTTGTGGTTTATTATTTTGAGACGTTTGGGACGTGGTGACACACGGCCCTCTCACAATATATACAAGCAATCGTGCTGCAGGTATCAGAAGTTCCGCGCTCCGGCACGGTTAACGCTCACACTACATGCGTACCGCGCCCGAGCCCAACTGAACCGCGCGGCACACTAGTCAAACGAACGGGGCTTTGGGGGTCAAATGTGCTCGGGCCTGGTTAAGATTGCCTAGTGTGAGTACACCCTTATTCTCCCGCATTCCGCATACACGAGTCTCTACCCGCACTCGCCCATCAAGTGTTGTCCGGTGCCGCACACTGCTGCGTTGGGTCCCGCGATAGTGCAGGTCAATGAAAAAAGTGCACAATACACTACTTTTGAATTCATTATTGAATTTTGTGCATAACAATGAAATTAATTGCGATTAATCACAGAAAATCATGCGATTTAAAATTGTAATCGTTGCCCAGCACTAATATATATAAATATATATATATATATATATATATAAAGTAACACTGTCCAACAGCGACACCCGCAGGTAAAGTTACAGCGGAGGCTTGCCTCCCCTGAGCCCATTGACTATTAACAGGGACACCATAGCATGCCCTGACTTTACTGGGGGGTAATTGAGAATGAATGGGGGAAAGGCACGTGAGAGGAGGCAATGCCCCTGCATTGCGATATGACTGGAAATGACTGGTTATGTTTGGCTGTGATTGGTTCATGCGATAAATCCCGCCTCTTGTGTTCGTGCCAGTTCCACATTTGCGAATCAGTCTGAATGAACAATATAATGTCATTAAAGGGAAGACTAATTAAAAAAAGTAAGTAAACAACTCTCACACTTAGATATAACCACTTTGTTACGTAAAAATAAGACTTAAAATGGCATGAAAACTGGAGTTTTTAGTGAGCAATCAGCTTGGTGAAATTTGATGACTGATTATATGAAAAATTCAAAAATAGTTAAAAGTTAAAGGGTTAGTTCACCCCAAAATGAAAATTACTCACCCTCAAAGCATCCTAGGTGTATGTGACTTTTTTCTTTCAGACGAATCCAATCAGAGTTATATTAAAAATTGTCCTGGCCCCTCCAAGCCTTTCAATGGGGTTAAGTGGGTATTCGGTTGTCAACAGTTTAGAAGACATGAAATACAGTGCGCGCATCCATAATAAAACGTCCCTCATATGGCTCCGGGGGGTGAATAAAGGCCTCCTGTAGCGATTCCATGCGTTTTTGTAAGATAAATATCCATATTTCAAACGTAACAAACACTTTTCTCTCATTTCCGGTATTCTGTCATATGCGGAAGGCGTTCCGACGGATGATGTAGGACGTCAGCATTGCGTGATTAATGATGAGCGCGGAGAGAGAAGAAAACAAAACGCCGGTCACGAATTAGAAGCACAAAATGAGGATTTGTAAAGAAAAATGTCAGAGGATTTCAATATAAGCCAAAAGGAGACTGGTTTTCCTTTGTCCTGCATCATCCGTCTGCATGTCTTACGCGTACCACAGTCAGTGGAAGTGAGAAAAGTGTTTATTACGTTTGAAATATGGATATTTATCTTACAAAAATGCATGGATTCGCTACAGGAGGCCTTTATTCACCCCCGGAGCCGTGTGAGGAACGTTTTATTACGGATGCGCGCACTTTATTTCACATCTTCTGAACCGTTGACAAACAAACACCCGCTTACCCCCATTGTAAGGCTTGGAGGGGCCAGGACAATTTTTAATATAACTCCGATTGGATTCGTCTGAAAGAAGAAAGTCACATACACCTAGGATGCGTTGAGGGTGAGTAAACCACAGGTTAATTTTCATTTTTGGGTGAACTAACCCTTTAAGAGC
>NW_015544192.1:1073271-1073702 GCF_001515605.1 Sinocyclocheilus anshuiensis | reverse complement strand
CACCTAGGATGCTTCGAGGGTGAGTAAAACACAGGCTAATTTTCATTTTTGGGTGAACTAACCCTTTAACTATTAAAAAGAATAGCTGAACATAAGTTCACAAATAAAATATATTGTTTAAATTATCAATAAAAAAAAGTTATTATTTTAATAAATGTAAAATGCTCAAAAACAGTAACTTGATGAGATTAATACATGGCTTTAATAAATAGAATATTGATTACATTGTTGTTAATTTAAAAATATAAAATAGAATTGTATTTTTTTATTTTATTTTTTTATTTATTTTTTTATAGTGTAAGTAATGTTTATTTAATCAAGAAAATGTGACTGGCACATTAATTTATAAAAAAAAACTAAAAAAAACTGAGGACTTTGCCTCCTCATTTCCGAACATATATATATATATATATATATATATTTATTTCATA
>NW_015544192.1:1066701-1073086 GCF_001515605.1 Sinocyclocheilus anshuiensis | reverse complement strand
ACTTCCTGAAGTTGACAGTATACATTTTCTGAAAGTTAAGCATCTCTTTACACCAGACATTTGCTGAAAAACATATAATACAAGTTCCAGGCAATAGAAATTAAAAGTTTCATAAGCAGAGAAGTATTCACAAAGCATCACAAGTACAGCTGAACTACTTTAACTACAAGCTTTAGATTCTGAAGACTCAAATTTTCTCATCTCTCACAGGGCTGTGCATATTAAAAGCAAATATCCTTTACTCTGTCTCTTACACAAGACTGCTGATCAAAGACTCAAAGTGTTTAGCTCATCTGATTCTTTCTTTTGAGATGATTTGTATTGCGCTGAAGTCACGATGCTAATTAAAGATGCATCAACGCCTCTCCTCCTTCTCCGACTTCCCACCTTTAAACACAGTCTACTAGCAAAGAGAAATCTTTAGCTGGACATAAAATTTCACTTTGGCACTTTAGATTGAGGACAAATGGGGAAGGACAACGGGGAAAAGTGCTTTATTTGATTTAACAACCCCCTCTTCTCCAATTGCTTCCCCTGCGAGTCTCCCGCAGCAGCGCTGGTTGTCATGTCTGACAGCGATTGGGTTGCTCTGCCCATGTATAGAATCATTCCGGCACCCCTAGTGGTTCCCATGCAAAGCACAACTCCCCCTCACTACGTTCAGGCAGTCGGATGGAGCGGAAATTAGCCTGGGCACTTTGGGACCTCAGCACAATCGGCTGCATGAGCTCCTTCATGAATAATTATGCTCTGTCCCAAAGCTTTAGCAAGGTCTTAAGAGCTTTCTTCTCAAAAAGTGATATAACAGTCTGGCAGAATGCCTCTGATAAGCCTTAGAAAGGGCAGGATGGACCCTTTCAGGATGTGCTGATCGATGATGCTTGAACATGCTTGTCTGATGAAGCCCTGCGCTTAGTTCCCCAAAGTCATTTGTAGCCATGCACACGGTCACATCTCAAATGAAAGGCCATATTGTTTTATAAAATGACATAATGGACGAGGTTTCAGTAATGTAAGCTGTCTAACTTACACATACTCATATTCAATATCAGCAAAATACAATTTATAATTAACAATTAAAACAACACTAATAAGGAGAGTAATTGGAAACATCACCGCTCAATGAGAAATAGGATCATCTGCTCTTAACGCACTGCATTACTTGACAATCAAAATGCTGGTTATCTCGCAGCATTCCCGAACATCCCTCCTGGGTCTCTGAAATATGCTTTACCAGTTAATTAACCAGCAGGATTAACTGGAAGTGATTTTTTTTTTCTTTTTGAATTGTAATGAAAGTAGAAGTGCGTGGCTGTCAGCTCTGCCATGTTCAGCCATAAAATGAGGGGATTTAGTAGACCGTAGAGATCCACAGCAACGCTCATAAGGGAAGGCATGATGAAACTAGAGGAAACGATGCTGCCTCAAGACATAACGCTCCATTGCGGGTACAGTAATGTGGCAAAATGCTTTCTACTCCAGATCCAAGACTTATCAAAATTAGATGACAGTGATAAAAATGTATAAAGGTTGCAATGTACTCCCAAAACCAAGCATTGTTGTTGTTGTTGTTGTTTTTTTGCCGGAAATGTGTTTTGTTCTTCTTGCAGAGCAGCCATCTTTTTTATGTGAAGATCTGTTTAGATCCTCCTGGTTGACAAACAAGGACAAGCTGGGATTTGAGATAATTTGGATGTGTTAGCATTACAGATTTGTTTGTTATTACTTAAAGGCTTAGAAGTGGGAGACAGAGGGTGTGAGAGAGGCAGACTGAAAGAGGGAATATGAAGACAAAGTGCCCAAAGCAACAGTTCCATTCAAGCAGATCTAACGAAATCAGCTGTTGCAGTGTAGGCTGAGTAAAGGCCCTCTGTGTCGTGTCATGAGAGGACGCCTGATGCTACTGTGACATCCTGAGAAACTCACAAGTCAAAAGTTGAAGCAATGATTTGTGCGATTATCCACATTAAGGTTGTTTTTGCATACTAAAACAAATGGTAAACTTATAAACTGAAACAAAATAATGAATGCAAAATTAAATATGAACAACAAAAGTAAAATAAAAACAAGTGTTTTAAAAAAAACGAACTAAAATAAAATAAACAACCAAACTAAATAATAATTTACAATGTCAGTGAGTGATCCACACATGGTGCAATAGTCTGAATATGATGATTGTGGCTTGTGGGATTCCAGATAAAATATAATCTATATTTCCATGTATAAAAATAAAATTATACAGTGAACATCAAAATATTTCAAATATGTATCTATGTTACTTCAACAAAGTGCAATAAAATATGCCCGCCTTGCCCATGTGCTCTTATAGCTTTCGTTCAGTAAATGAAATGTCTTCATTGTCATGACAATCAGCATGCATCTTCTGTCGGCTTCTGCTTGAGAAACTAGAATCAACATGCCACAGATGCATTGAGCTTCCCGCAGTTGTGACTCCTGTTTGACACATTTAAATACATTTACATTTGTTATACAATACTAGGCTCTTCTGTGCCTCCTTTGCAGTCAAAAAAGTATTTCAGTTGAATTATTAAACTTTTTTTTAGATTAACATAACTTTAGGTGTAATGTAAAATAGTATCTTTATCCCTCAGCTTAGTTACAGTAACTATAATTAAAATTAAAACAAGAGAAATATAAATGCCCATAAAATAAATAAAACTAATACAATTCTACAATAATAAAAAACAATAAACCCATATGTTACTATCTAAAACTAAATACTAAAACCTAAAAGTAAAACTGAAAATCAAAATGAAAAATACAATTTTCTAAAAAACAAAAAAACAAAACAATAAACGCCTATTATATTGTTGTATTATTTTGTATTATAAGCCTAATAAAGCCATACTAACTGAAAAGTAAAACTGAAAAAACAATTGATAAATCCGAAAATGCAAAACTGCAACAATCCTGATCCATATGATGTTGGAATAATCTTCAAAAATATGCTTTTTTTTATTAATATTTAAATGTGACACTTCAGATTCTGCCTGTTTTAATATTAAGCCATCAGAGACTGTATCTAATAAGCATTAAAGTACCAAAGTCACACTATGGCACAGCTAAAAGATCAACAGAGCATCCAGCAGCCCTCTATGGATTTATGGGTAAAAGAGCATCAAACAGCAGGCCACAACACTCAGGTCAGACACAGAACTCAGCAAGGCCGTCCGTCTGGTGTCAGAACGTGTTTGTCATTTGTGGAAGTTTTTGTCTGCAGAAGCGTGACAGATGCTGGGTGTGTCTGCAACAGGAAATTAGAGCTTGTCCATTATTCAGAAGGATTCCGTCTTTCGGTCCAGGATAATCGCCATCTCGTACACAAACAAGAACCCAAGGGTTCTCGCCAAGAGGCAAATCAGATCATGATTATGGATTTCTTGAGAATGCAAACAAGAGCAACTGCAGGTAAACACAGTTAAATGCATGTACGCTCAAGTAATGAACCTCATTCACACACAAAAATGGAAACAGCTCACCACTGTGGATTTTATAGAAATGCAAATAACACCCATGCAAAACAGCGGCAAATCGCACAAGTTAATAAAAATATTAACTTGCTCTCTCTTTCCTGTGGGATAATAAACCTGCTTGCATCTGATCTCCCTATTTTCATTTATTTACTTACTTGACTTTGTTTATCCTTTCTGATCTCAGCAGTGTCACACTCATGCACTGTTTAGCACCCGGAGAAGCCATCCATAACAACAAAAGACAAGAATGCGTGAGAGAAAATTTAGGATTAGACCCATAACATATTCCAAGTATCTGAACACAAAGACTTCTAACCGCACAAGCTCAGTGTTGTGTCACTGTGTTTCAAAATGTGTCAGACCACAAAGCATAAATCAGGATAGAAGAAAAGATTTATTGATTAATTCGTACAGTGACTCTTTTTGCAGGTTACACCAGTAGATGTTGAAAAGTGTTTTTTATTCAGAATGATTTATAAATATGTTCCCCCCCCCCAGTAACTCTTGTCTGTTTTGTGTTTAGTAAGTCATTGAATCACTCAACTGACTTGTTCACAACCAAAACTTTGTTCAAATGTCTACAAATCTACTTTTAATCAATTTTGTCAACTGCTGGGTATGACTTCTAAATAAAATAAAATTATATATAAAGGCGAGCGGGGAGGAGGAACGGAGCAGTTGAAAGGTGCAGTGGTGGGCCTCAGCTGCACTTTCACTTGTTAAGCTTATTTGCTTTGCATTGCACTGCCTGCCCTGGGGCCACTGCCTTCACATGGGCTGCCTACGCCTCTCTCCTTCTCCACCACCGTCTTTGTGTGCCATGCATGGCACTCCACCTCAACTAAAACAAAATAAAAAAATAACACGAATAAAGGGCAACATGGGGCATGTGCCATGCAAATGAGAATGCTGAAAACACAATCAGTGGAGCTGAGAATTTTGTCTTGGGCCTTGAGTTACAAAAAAAACAAAAACCTTTTGGCTTCCCAGCCCAACTTCTGATGGTAAATTGTCCACTGAGATAAAGAGACAGATTTTTCTTTATTAGGCGCTTTGGATCTCTTTGATTTGATTCTCTCACTCTGCTTACGTCAGTGAGAGGCAGACTAACATCCTTTATGATCATGGTTCCAAAATTAACACAGGACTCCAGCCAAATATGGGTATTTTTCCACAGCAGATTGTATCGTAATAATGTAATTATGTTGCAGCAAGTCATTGATTTTGATTACGCCTTTCAGAAAAAGACGAAAGAAAAACACATTTGATTGGCTATTGGTCCCCATCTTAATGTTGCTCATGCGAGCACCGCAAATGTACATCCGTTTATATTATTTTGCTTAATTGCTAACAATTTTGTCTGTTATATGTTCAAATCAATAAATAAACACAGAATGCTTGTAAACATCCAGTCAGCTATAAATGAAGAAACTGATCATTCATCATACTGATATTCAAAAAACTAAGGAAGCTTGTTTCCACCGTGGGATAAAAAAAAGGTAACTGTGACTTTATATCTCACAATTCAGACTTTTTTCTCAGAATTGCGGTTTTATGTCTCCCAATTCTTTTTTTCTCCTAATTGTGAGAAAAAAGTCTGAACTGTGAGATAAAATGTTGCAATTACCTTTTTTATTTCATTTAATTATTTTTTTTATTCTGTGTCAGAAACAGGCTTGCATAGAAAACAGTCTGATTGTGAGTCTGATTGCTTTACAGTTCAAAAACAAAGATGTTAATATTGGTAGTTCCGGAAATAGTGTTTTTGAAGGAACAGATTGAATGAATGCCCACTGCTCCGGGTGTGTGTTCACGGTGTGTGTGTGTTCACTGCTGTGTGTGTGCACTTTGGATGGAATAAATGCAGAGCACTAATTCCGAGTATGGGTCACCATACTTGGCCACATGTCACGTCACTTATATATATATATGGTTCCCCAGCGAGGCCACATTGTTCTCTAACAGAGCTTTGTCTAGAACCTCATCTGTTAACAGATGTTGCACAGCGTGCTCAGGGAAACTCCCTGAAGCAACCAATGAAGCTTCGGCTTAAATTACAGAGCCATATCAAACCACAAAAATAAATAAATAAATAAAAAATACAACGAAAGAACACCATTTTGTCTCGAGTCCACTGAAGAGATTTCCTCTAATGTGTTCGTTTCACTGGTTGCTATGTGAACCAAAGGGACCACAAATCTCATCTCCTCATTGCGATGTGGATCAATAATGAGAAACCGAGAAGGCGGCACATATTTTGGGAAAAGAGGGTCCCATTGTTCTACATTAGACATTTAGTCACAGATGAGGCTGTCTGATTACACTTGCTAGATTTAAATAGATTGCTCCTATCTCAGAGAACTTTCCTCACGGGGCCATGTTTGATATAACACCCATTGCCACTTTTTCCATATTGCTTTCTTGCATAAGAATGCCAGTGTGAATAGATTTGACAGATATTAAAAGCATGTTTTTGATGCCTTACACAGAAATTAGGTATAGCTCTGACTGAGATATATGATAGCGAAACACCTGAAGGAAGCCTATTTGGTTGGTTGGTTAGTTAAATAAAATTAAAAAAAAAAAAGACTTATTATCCCAAACCCATTAAATATTATTTAATAAAAATGTATGCAATTTTATTTATTTAGTTAGTTAGTTAGTTAGTGTTCTTTGGGAAATAAATATTAGAATAAAGCCTGGAACAACATAAGAGTGAGTAAAAAATGACAGTATTTTCATTCGGGGATATACTATCTCTTTAAATAGGTGTCATTTAAAGCCTTACATACAGAAATTACACAAACCTTCTTTTTTCAAATTTATTTTTAATTCATGCAATTTTATTTCATTTTTTTGAATTAAAATGTTCTCTCCTTTTGTGTTATTTT
>NW_015544192.1:1065414-1066140 GCF_001515605.1 Sinocyclocheilus anshuiensis | reverse complement strand
TTTGGGAAATAAAAAAACAGCATAAAGGTTTTGGAACATCAGGTGAATAATGACAGGGTGGTGTATACTAACTCTTTAAATGAACGTCATTTGAGGTCTTACATGTAGAAATGATTAATTTAAAACTCTGTGTGGGATTGAGGATAGTAATATGAAGCCAACAGGATGTTCAGCCTCATTTGGGTGAAGAGGTAAGAGTACTGTACGGCTGTGCGATATGAAAACCTCAGTGAGGTAGCAGTCGTGAAATGTGGGCGAGAGATCCCTTTGCCTCTGAGACACTAAGCACAGAATGAGATTAGAAAGAAAGATTACACCTCTCCTGCCTCATTTCAGCAGGGACCATCATCACCAGAAAATAGCACTTAACTTGACACATAGTACAATCAGAGTCATGCAGACCATAGAGACTCTCCACTGAGATGAGATAAGACTTAGAAATATAAAAAAAATTAATTGTATAAAAACAAAAACAATGTATAAAAAGAAGTAATAACATATAATAAGGATTAATAAGGGATTTTCCAATAATCCTCCAAAAAATAAATAAATAAACCATTTATTTGACTGCTCTAATAAAAAATATATTGTATTGCACCCATTTCCGTAAAAGTTGGAAAAGGGCATTATGGCTTTGGGAAGAGAGTTTTGGTATATTTTTGAAGGAAGGAAGGAAGGTAGGAAGGAAGGAAGGAAGGAAGGAAGGAAGGAAGGAAGGAAGGAAGG
>NW_015544192.1:1063150-1064015 GCF_001515605.1 Sinocyclocheilus anshuiensis | reverse complement strand
CTCTCCTGCCTCATTTCAGCAGGGACCATCATCACCAGAAAATAGCACTTAACTTGACACATAGTACAATCAGAGTCATGCAGACCATAGAGACTCTCCACTGAGATGAGATAAGACTTAGAAATATAAAAAAAATTAATTGTATAAAAACAAAAACAATGTATAAAAAGAACATATAACATATAATAAGGATTAATAAGGGATTTTCCAATAATCCTCCAAAAAATAAATAAATAAACTTGACTGCTCAGGAAGGAAGGAAGGAAGGAAGGAAGGAAGGAAGGAAGGAAGGAAGTGACAGAGATGGAGAGAAAGAAAGATAGACTGTCATGACAGCTATGTGTCTGTCGTGCATTTTTCTTTGTCTCATGTCAGAGAGAAACTGCAAAATGTTCTCTGCTATCTGCTGTTGCCTGACATGCCAGAGCTTGAGGAAGATAATTCAGCTGGCTCTGAGACTTCACTGGTCAGAATGCTACAGCTTATTGAGGGTTTGAAATGTTTGCAATGCTGCACACAGCTGCTGTTGAATAACCATTTAGACCATCATTGCACATCGAAATTAAAACAATTGAATCCAAGTTTGTAAACTGAATGTATATTGAAAGATTTTTTTTAGAGAAGTTTCTAGAGCTTTCGACTGCAATGTTATATATCATTATTTTATATTATTTATTTATGCACAGTGGGGTCCAAACATCTGAGACCAATAGAAAACGCTTCTGTTATGTATTTTTCTAATGTCATTTTTATGTGTCATAATGTTGATATTTTTTTCCCCATCCCTGCAAATAAATAAATAAATAAATCTCAGAATTTTTTTTCTTTTCTTTTTTTGTCTAATGTCAATTTATGTCTTTTTTTT
>NW_015544192.1:1032865-1062962 GCF_001515605.1 Sinocyclocheilus anshuiensis | reverse complement strand
AATGTTTAATACAGAATTTTCAGTGTGGACTTAATAATAATAATATTATTATTATTATTATTATTATTATTAAAGAATATAGGCAAATGAGGTTAAAGCATTGCAATATAAAACATGCAACCAAATAGTAAATGTTCATGCATATGAATATGCTAGATTACAATACTATCAATCTGAGATTGTGTTATTTTAGACAGCAATCTTATTTTGTATACAAAGATATAAACATCAAACATAACAATATTACTATAAAAGACCACTTTAATAGTCTAATAGTCATTCCAGGCTCTAAGATGGCAGTAAAACTAAATTAGGGGAACATGTTAGCATTCATGAATCTTAAATATGTTATTTTAAACTAAAATTAAAATGAAATGAATAAAAATTTACAATGAAAAAAAAGCTTGGCCATTTTTAATTATGTAACATAACAAAGTTGGAGTGATATAAGTCCTTAAACAGCTTGCCAAACACTGTGGCTGGTCTTTTATCTACAGGAGTTAATTTTAGTGCCAGTGCTCCTGCTGACAGAGAATAATGGATACAGACCCAATCTTGCTCCTCGTTTTATACTATATTAGAAAACACACATGCACACATACAAACAAATGTTTGAGGCAATGCAGGCAAGGTCTTTCCTTCGCTTCATAAATAAACCTGAGCTAAACCAGCAAGTGATATTCAGCACCATGGAGAGCGATACTCTCTCACATGCCACATGCTGAGCTGAATTCACAACAGTTGCACCACTTATGCAGTCAAAACCTGCATCATTCACCAACCGCGGAAAACCAGTTTAAAGGAATAGTTTGCCCAAAAATGAACATCTGCTGATAATGTACTTACCCTCAGGCCATTCAAGATGTAGATGATTCAGATAAATGTATATCATTACATCACTTGCTCACCAATTCATCCTCCATGCTGAATGGGTGCCGTCAGAATGAGAGTCCAAACAGCTGATACAAACATCACAAAAACCCACAAGTGATCCACACAACTCCAGTCCATCAATTAACATCTTGTGTAAGTAACAAATCCATCATTAAAACATTTTTAACTTCAAAGTGTTGCTTACAGCTAAAATACAAGCCTTGTATCCATAATATTTCTTTCTCCAGAGAAACAGTCATCTTGTCTGAACCAGGAGATAAATATGTACAGATCAAGCACCTTTTTCACATGAAAACAGACAAAAACAGTTCTAAACAAATATGTCTGTGGATTTTGATCTGAGAGGACAACAGGGGATAGACTTTATCACTGGAGGAAGTGTTATTATGGACTCAAGGAAGCAACAGTTAAAGGGGTCCTTGATTATGATTTTGTAAGAAATTCAAACAATAAATACCATTTCGTGGCTCTTTAATGTGTTGTGACCGATCGCTGTAGTGCCACATTTCAACCTGCACGTGAACCAATCATCTCTTCCTCTTAACTAGTTGTAGCATGAAATAAACATGAATGAACATCAAAAGGTATCTTGTTTCAACGACGGAAAGTCGTCAATACACACCATTTTTCAAGTTTAAGCCCACCAACGTTAATCTACTCTCTGGTCTGGTTTGTTTGTCGAACAAAAATGGCAGATTTGGTGTTATGATTGGTCAGATCGCCTGTCAATCAAACTCCCTGCGAAGGGTCAGTTGATGGATTGGATTCATGTGGATTACTTATGGATACGTGTGATGTTTTTAGCAGCTGTTTGGACCCATTCTGATGGCACCCATTCACTGCAGAGGATCCATTGTTGAGCAAGTGATGTAAATTTCTTCGATTTTTCCGATGAAGAAACAAACTCATCTATATCTTGGATGGCCTAAGGGTGAGTAAATTTTTAGCAAATTTTCATTTTTGGGTGAACTATTCCTTAACCAGTCACTAAACATGTTCAAGTGCGAATATATGACGCTATCTTTTTTTACTAATAGTACACATAATTTGATCATATAAGCACTGAACGTGTAAGAAAAGCTCAATGAAGTACCAATCACATTTAATGGCTCAGCTGCTGACACATAATGGCATGCACACAAGCAGGTGTTCACCCCACCTCTGGAGATGCCTCGGTAAAGGCTGATGATGATGATGATGAAAAAGAGTCCTTTGCTCTAATGAAAGCCACAGTGCTCTAGTGTCTAAAACAGGTTGGAGGGTAAGTAAGGATCATGCACCCTGTGGAGCCCAGCACAGCGCTGGTAAATACTTTCCCAGCCCTCGCATTATTGTTCTCAGGGTGAGCCTGGGCTAATGTTGATTGGCTCTGTTTGTGCTGATGTGCCGTTTCCCAGCTGGCTAGCCTTGTTTCCCAGCTCACTTTGATGGTGAGCCAACAATGACGGGGGCCTGCGTTCTCTCGCGCCTGGAAGAGCACATTTTGAAAACCGGGCCAAGATGCTGTGCGTCTCGAGCCGCCTTCATTGTTTAGATTCTGATATATTTGTGCGTTGTAAAATCACATCAGCACAACGGCAGTAATGCTCATTGACCGGGATTACGACGGATGCTTTCCTGAAAAACACAAATTATGTTTCAACACAGTGACCACTCAAAACAGCAGTGTGCTGCTCCAAATGTGTCTATGAAAAATGACACTTTCAAATGAATTTTCCATGTTTGCAGTAAACAAACATTTTTTCGATTTTTCAAGCACAACAGCAATCCTTATGTGTTTGGAGTGTGTCTGTGCTGTATGTGGCTGTTCTAATTTGAAATGTTCTCTAAACTGTGCCTCTGATGTTACTCGAGGCAAAACAGAGAAGCAAGTGAAGCTCAAATGTGTAACGGAAGGTGAAACATGAACATCTGAATGAAAAACACAGGATAGAAATAATCAGAAAAAAATATTAACTATATATATAACCTCTCAGGGTTTTTACAAAATACAAACTTGAAACTGGTGAAAGCGCAGCATGATAACTATATATATAACCTCTCAGGGTTTTTACAAAATACAAACTTGAAACTGGTGAAAGCACAGCATGATGTAAGGTTATAAGCACATTGCACAAAAACAATAACATAAGGGAGGAAAACACATACTTTCCCTGTCACACACACTGGCTGGAGGCGTTGATAGGACTTTAGGACTTCAGGGAAACATGACGGAAGAATTAATGTGAAAGAGAGCAATGCTTATCGCTGAACTGCAGCACCTCTCAGAAGGAACTCAAGGAATGTTCCAGAAGCACAAGTGCAAAGTGACTTTGGAAGAAATGGAGGAAAGCAGACAGCTGAACTGATGAAAGTGTCCTATTATAGCACTGCTCTGCCTTTCCGTTTCCTGGACCTTCAATATTTAACATTATTCTATCTTTCTTTTCATTAATAAGCAAAATAAGTAATTATATATATATATATATATATATATATAAATAATATATGATTTTTATATAGCTATAGACAGATACAGAATAATATTGAAATGTTTCTTATTGTATATATCAAATTTGAAAATATAATATTAATATGACATACTGTCTTATTTCTGTGGAAATGTTTAGTCTACTAGGTAGAGAGTTGAGTTGTTGTCTAGCATCAGCTGTTAGAATGAGAACATGCCAAAGCATGTTAAATGGTCAACAAACACAGCCTTTCTTGAAGCCCGAGACTATTCCAAACACGTCAAGGAGGACTGTGAAAAGCCTCTTAATTCTGAACAAAAGACTGTCTGTGTGTGTCTCTCAGTCCTTTAGAGAGAATAAATAAAATCCAAAAATGATTAAGGATGTAACAATCAGAATAAAGCATTCTCATTTCAGCTATAATGTACGAAAGATTTCACGGCACAAAGAGGCTGCACGTTTGCAATCTGCCGATAGATGCAGACGGCCAAACAGGTTCCCAGCATAATAGTTTTGTCGATGCAGAAAAATATTGAGTACTGAGGCTTTGAAGACTGAAGAACTTTGTCCTCATGGACTTCCCTCAGTTATTACTAGAAAGGCTATGCAAGAGGATTTGTTGATGCTAGAGTACTAACAGACCCATGTTCAGTCTTAAATTTTTCATTCTCTTTTAAATGCATCCATTGAAATGATTATGTGTATATTCAGCCTTTTCCTCTCCAACTGGACTGAATAAACTGTCAAACATATGAATGACAACTGGCCTCTGGCAATTAGTGCCCAAACTACCTCGAAATCACTTTCATGTTTTTTTTTTAATCAATCAAGATACCTTAATGTTACAGTATATCTGATGATATACGATCACTGTGCATAAATTTGTTCTTCATCCCCCTCTCTAGGCCTGCCTCAGCAATTTGAGTTCACCTCCGCCTTAAACCTATGATTCTACAAAGAACACTATCTCCATCGGTTTATCGACAATCCACAAACTGAATACAGATGAAGGGCTTAAGTGTCCCTCATTATGGTTACATGGAGCCGGTGCTATTTAGGAAGTTGGATTAAAGTTCAAATGCTGCAATCTCCTTACCAGCAGCACCAGTGGGTTCTATTCATCTGCTCCTGTAGTGCGCCATTCAGAATAAAAAAAAACAACAACAAAAAATGCCTTTAAAAATTCAGTTTAATTCTTGCTATTATCTTGAGGTAGCTGGAATGTAATTTGAGTTATATATGAATGTACACACAACATTTGGGCTATTTCCAGAAACATTAGATATCAATTTATATACCCTACTGTTCAAAAGTTAGATTTTTGAATACTGACGATAATACTGGAACTATTGATTTTCAGAATTTATTATTATTATTATTTTTATTTGAAAGAAATTAATACTTCAGGATACATTAAACTAATCAAAAGTGACTGTAAAGCATTTCTAATGTCACAAAAGTGTTATATTTCAAATAAATGCTGTTCTTTTGAACTTTCAATTCAACAAAAACAACTAATAATAAGAAATGCTTCTTGAGCACCAAATCAGCATATTACAATGATTTCTGAAGAATGAAAACTAGAGTAATGGCTCCTAAAAAAGCCATCATAGGAATAAAGCACATTTTAAAATATATTAAAATAACAGTTTTAATATATTAATAAAAAACTGTTTTGATCCAATAAATAAGGCAGAGAAGCATAAGATAATTCTTTCAAACACATTAAAAAAATATTATACAGACCCCAAACTTTTGAACAGTGGTGCATATAAAATACCTATTGAATTTAATTATTTGTAAATTAATATAATACTTGATATATTTAATATTTAATTATATTTAAGAATGTTTTAATAGAACAGAGTGGTAGAATGCTTCATTTTGCTACTTTTGTTTGTTTGCAACACAGGTAGTAAAATGAAGTTTTCTGCCACCCTGTTCTATAGCATGAAAAGTTCAAATTAATATTTGTTTCAATATCCTGTAAGACTCTGCCAGTACACATTTTCCAGTTAAAATTTAATTGTACCAAATGTCAATTTACATGCATAATAAAATTCAAATGTAGCCAAATACTGTGTGATAAAATAACACCAATGTCTCCTTTAAAAAAAAAAAAACACATGCTGTGTGATGACAGGTCCAGGAACTTCACAACAAACTTCTCAGGATAAAATCTACACCGGTAAACATGACACAACAGTGACTGTCACACTATTTTAGCTCCCCAACAGCTCATTAAATAAGCATGAGGGTCTGACTCAAAACAGGGCATATTTGGGCTATAATTCCACATGGTATTCTGAGTCTAAGTGATTATTTATCATTTTATTGCCACCCCTACCACAGCTTTGGCTCCTGAAGTACACTGTTACAGAAATCCTTTAATTAATGTATCGGGGGCTTTGGAAGAACAGGGATGTCTGACTCAAAGAGGCAAATTAATAGCGACGAAGTGCAGAAGGCATGTAGCGTTTGACATTAAAGCCATGCAGCATGGATGTCATTACATATGGAGACTAGATCAATACAAGAGAAGATGAAAAAAGGAAAACCCTTCAAGCATGGCAAACAACTGGTGAGCATTCGCACAGTATTTCAGTTTGTGTGTGTATGTGTGTTTCAGTGAATGAGCTCTACCACTAAGAACTGCTGTACGTATGAAAGCAATTGCACTGCTGGAATACATCGGCCTTATACTGCGACAGCAGGGAGTGGAGTCAAGGGGGAAGAGGAGAGGGTAGAATAGAGGCAAATATACAGTGGAATGACAGAGGCTGAAATGCAGGGGGCAACATCTCGAAGGGCATTGTGCATCATCTCCAGCTGGAGCACTTGACATTTAAACTAGGGTCCGGAAATCTCAAAGGAAAGGCTCAAAATATCTTCAGATTTGTGTAAGGGGGCTTGAATGAAAACATCAGCATGATTCAACATTAAGTATGCAGCCTCTGCAGGGCTGACATTTGCATTTAAAGACATAAGTAATCCCTGATTCTCACCGAGATATTTCTCATCCCTACAATCAAGACATGCGGAGATGTGAAAGGTGCCACATTTGATAATGGAGGAATAAAGGCCTATCCTACCAAATTGTCAGCACAAAAGCATGCAAAAAAATATTTTTAATCAAAGAGCCCAAAATATCAAACTTCAAGGTGTCATTGTTTAGTTCAGAGGTTAGGTTTATTTATTTATTTATTATTATTATTCAATTAATGTGATTCGGGTGGGAAACAATTAATTTAGTTCTATTAACTTTGTAATATTTAACAATAAACAATATAAAATAATTCATATTTTTTAACATGAATAGCAAGAGAGGGGGAGAGAGAGGTGCTGTTCTGAAAGAATCGAGTAAATGATAAAATGACTCATTGATAAAGACAGTCACTGTTTAGTTACTTAATGTATAAGTGATTTGAATGAATCGGTTGAGTGCATGATTCAATGATTCACTCATAAAGATAGTTGCTTGTGTCTTTCCTGAATGAACGAATGAATGAATGAATGAATGAATGAATGTTGAATGAATTGCTCAGTGATTCACTCATAAAGACGGTCACTTGTCACCACCTACTGGTGGAACAATATTCTACTATTCATTAATACCTAAAGCATCAAAGAGATAGTATGTTGTCATCATTTACTCACCATTATTAAGGAAGTCAATGGGAACCAGAACTGTTTGGTTACCAACATTCTTCATCATCTTCTTCCATGTTCCACAGAAAAAAAGTCATACTGGTTTGGAACGAAGTAAACGAGTAAATGATGACAGAATTTTCATTTTTGGATGGACTATCCCTTTAAAGTAAACATAACACCTTTGAAAAATATATTAAGGTTTATTATTCAAGACAAGTATTATTCTGCAAACTGAAAAATAATATATAATTCCCTTATTAGGTTTTCCCTCTTTAGCTTGACTGGATTTTTCAACAGAAAATGCTGAAAATTCTGCATGTTTTTGGATGTTGTTAGATTTGTATTTTTATTTTTATTTTTTTGTACTTGGTTCAAAAAGGCCTTAATGTTACAAGCTAAATTCAGTTCTTCATTCAAGAACCTACTTGTTTAGTACGTATACATTTTATATCTGACATTTAGATCTAGTTAATGTTTGTATAGATCCAATTAAGTGGTATCAATCGCTACTTTGTGCGCTGATTATAATTATGTCACGAGAAGCTACAACGAGCAGCTGCGCTCCCCTGTATAACACATACACAATAGATAATAACAGCCTGTGGAGTTTCAGCAGTGGTCTGAAGAAACTAAACACACAGACTTGGGAAAAGTCACAAATTAATGTAAATAATGGGTCAAATTACACCTTGCACCTCATACGTGTAATTTCCAGAACAAATACATTTTCTGGGGTATGAGAAACAAGGGTGACAATGTAAAACGTAGGAGGACAGACAGATCCTTGGCATCTTGAAGAGGGCCTGATCTGAGAAAACTTTAATGAGATCACAGATGTGACTTTGTCTCACTGCTAGAAATCTAATTATTACAGAAATCTATGCATGGTCATGGCCACCACCATACTGATATAGGATGGCAATTTTTTTGACAGGTTTTAAGAGGTGAGGCACTAGTTCCTGTCATCACTCTCTCAAAACTGCACTGCAACGAAAAGCCAATTAGCCAAGGAGCCTCTTAGAAAAGGAAAAAGGAGTGTTTTTCATTTCTAATTATTGGTTGTATCAGCAAAGTAATTTAAGAAATGCCAAATGTCACCATAGGTCAGCTGGGAAAAAAAGGTGATAGTGTGAGTTCTGGGCTACTAGAATAGAGAAAAGTTGATCCATTATTACAAAAAAAATATATACCTTAACAGTGCAGCCCTTTACTTTTGTGCCACCACCAGCGATAATTATGCCTGCGCTGGGCTACTAGAATAGAGAAAAGTTGATCCATTATTACAAAAAATATATATACCTTAACAGTGCAGCCCTTTACTTTTGTGCCACCACCAGCGATAATTATGCCTGCCAAATCTCTGGAACTTCTGAAAAATGTCAAACATTCTCTTGGTAATTAGAGGGATTTGCATCTTACCGCAAACTAGCAGCAAACCCCTTTTATTCCTTCAGACGTTCACACATGCTTGTGTTGGTGTGTGATTTCCCTATTGTTATTATGCGATGCAGATACTGAGCTCTTATTGTTTATTTCGTCTTTGATTCTACTACTAGGTTTATTATGTTATCAAACACAGCAATGTTTCTGCCTGCCTGTTGCCATTACTTCGACTGACAGGGGTGTAAAGTGGGTGCACACAGTGCGATCTGTTGTCTTTTGCGATTGTTGCTTTTCAGATTGTATGATACCATCCCAGTGTGATCTTGGTGAAAAGCAAAGACAGAATGTGTGACGTCAATGGTTTTGCATGTCAGATTGTATGATAAATTGATATTCATTAAATAGTACAACACAAACCCAACCAAGTCTATGTATTTATGTTAGCAGTGGTCGACCGATATATCGGCCGATATTTGGCATTTTTCAAATATCGGCATCGGCCGATAAGTTTTTCTGGTTGTGCTCACATTCTCCCTCTTGTAGCGAACAAAAGGGAAAATGTGAGCAGTGTCGTCGTTCAGTTCTGTCTAATATGGATAGAAGTCTATCTAATAATCAGATAGAACTGTTAAACAAAGGAATTAAAATGTATACAAAAAGTACTATAACGATTGCTTTAATATTATTAGTAATAGAAAGGCAAACATTATAATACTTTCTCATTTGCCATCAGCATTCAGCAAATACGCATTTATATCATTTAAACAAATCTTTGAATGACTAATGAACATTTCATTTCACAAACTTTGCAGACTTAGTCGAATCTAGTTGAAGTGTGCATTTGTATCCTGCATGATCGCGTGTTCTCTGGGTGACGGACGGTCGGTCTGTGCAAATTGAATGCTGACAGGAGGAGAGTTCTGCTTGACTGGAAACGCGCGATCGACAAACTTTAAACTAGTGATTTCAAATTATGCTGCGCTTTATGCATTTGCCCGCTGTCATATTCATGTCATTTTCATTGCATGCTGTATGTAAAATGAGTGTTACCTTCGCTTTATTTGAAAAAAGAAAAGAAAAAAGATTTCTAATGCACACAAACCTCCCAGAATACTGAGTGCCCTGTTGCTTACAGTGTTTACTTCCTTTATAATTAGATTTTTATTAAATATTTATTTATTTGTGAAAAATGCTTTGTCTTCTAAAGTATAAGTATGTTTATTTTACACAATTATTTTTAATCAATTTTCAAATGATTTAAAATTTCTTAAATATAAATGAAAATAAATTAAATTATATCGGCCATCGGCCACCCTGCTTTCCAAGATATCGGCATCGGCTGTCAAAAAACCCATATCGGTCGACCACTAGTTAGCAATGTTATAACTGAAATAATTAGGTGTAATTTGCACAATACGCATTTTTGCATTTAAAACGCGAGGTGCAGGGCAGTCGAAATGGAAATAAATCAACGTTTAGAGATGTGTTTTTTAAAAGTTGAAATTTTAACTTAAGGAATGGTAATTTTTAGAACTCTGTCATGTGTGAGACACTGAAAAAGATGCAAAACATGAGCGCAATGGTCAAATGCATCCATCTTGGGAATGCTTACAAAAAACTTTGTATTTGAACAGCCCCTACAACGCTTTAAGACACTTTACATTTAGCTAAGTATTTGATCTAATCACACTGCTAAATTCAAATCCACCTTTGCCAGAGAGACTCGCTCAGCACGTCATATATCACAAGGTTTTTCAACTGCAAATATAAAAATGCACATTAAAAATGTACTAGCAAAAAAACATACATTCAAGAATTCGTAAAAATACACAATGGTGTCTATGGAGCAGAAATAAGAATCGAAAAAATTTACATTCAGACATACTTTGCATGTCAAACATTGGTAGAAAAGTTTTTGTGAAATGCCATAAAATCAAGACTATGCTATTTGTTCATTCTCTTTAACCTTTATTACATTGACTAAAGTACAAAGAAAAAAATTCCAATGTTTTCACTGGCTAGCTTAACTTTATTTTGTAAATATAAACAAATTTTGGTTTTGATGGCTGCAACACACTCCAAACAAGTTGAGATAGAGGCATGTTTAACACTGTGTCGCATCGACTTTCCTTTTAATTACAATGTTTAATTGTTTGGGAATTGAGGATACTAATTGTTCAAGTTTTGCAAGCAAAAGTTGTGTCCAATCTCTCTTGAAACAAGACTTCAGATGCTCAGCAGTCTGTGATCGTCGTTGTCTGATTCTCCTTTTCATGACTGGTCATACATTTTCAACAGGAGACAGATCCGGACTGCAGGCAGGCCAGTCTAGCACATTCACTCTGTGTCTACGAAACCACGCTGTTGTAGAACATGCAGAATGAGACCTGCCATTGTCTTGATCTAATAACCATGGACTTCCCATGAAAGATGTAATTTTGATGGCAGTATATGTCTCTGTTCAATTCCAATATATACCTCCATGTCAATGGTACCTTCGCACATATGCCAGTCACCGATGCTGTTTGCTCTGCTGCAGCCCCGTACCATGACAGACGTTTGCTTTTGCATCTGTCTCTGATGAAAGGCTGGCTTTGGTCCTTGGGACTGAGAACTCAACGTCCATTTTTCTCAAAAGCCAGTTGAAATGTAGACTCATCTGACCACAGCACACATTTCCACTGTATTTTTGACTATATAAGATGAGTTCTGGCCCAGAACCCCGCGAAATCACTGCATAGAATTGATGTATAGCTTTCTCCTAGAGTAACAGAGATTCGAGTTGCAATTATTGATGCAGCGGCAGGCTGTGTTAAGTGACAGCGGTTTTCTGAAGTACTCCTGAGCCCATGTGGCTCTATTCAACACTGCAGCATGACGGTTTCTTTTGCAATGCTATCTGAGAACTCAAAGGTCATGCACATTCAACTTTTTGAGTTTTCCTGCCTTGCTCTACACAGACTGAGATTTATCTGGATTCCCTGAATCTTTTCAAAATATTATGTATGGTAGTTGGTGAAGACCTAAATTCTTTGTGATTCTGCATTGAGAATTGTGATTTTTGATTTGTTTGACACTTCTCTTATGAAATTTGGCACAAAGTGATGAGCCATGATCCAGCTTTGCTTGCCAAGACTGAGATGCTCCTTTTACACCCAAACATGAGACCCTCACCTATTACCAATTCGCCTGCTTATTGTGAACTGTTTCAAAACAGCGCAATTTGGATATTCTATAACCTTTTCACTTTTATTTTGCCTCTGTCCCAACTTTTTTTGGAGTGTGATTTAAAAAAAAAATTAAAATGTGTTTATATTTACAAAATACATTTAAGTTGGTCAGTGAAAACTGTGAAAATCTTTTCTTTGTACTTTAGTCAATTAAATACAAGTAAAAGAGACTTTTGCATTTTACAAAATGTCCCAACTTTTCTGGAATTGAGGTTGTAGTTTAAAAGTTACTTTATTCTTCTCTCAGCTCACCAGCAGCCACTCACTTTTGTGTTTTCTGGGAGAAATGGAAAAATTTTATTTAACATTTTTCAAATTAAATCTGAAAGTCTAAGAACTCCTCCTTAACTGCATTGCAATAAAAGACAAATTACATTTACTTATTTGAGAATGGGAATATCAGATATTTCAAAATCTAATAACAAGATGCGTCGCCATAGAAATAGGAATAAAAAAACAGAGTACATGATTTCTTGCCTGTATATATATATATATATATATATATATATATATGCAGGCAAGAAATCATGTACTCTGTTTTTTTTCTCAACATATAGCCTATATCAGTCATGTATTTCATGATATAGTAGATACTTTACGAGTGACTATTTTTTTGTTTTTGTTTGAGGGGCTCTAAAACGCACGAAATGGACTTTTCCTGTCTGCTGCCTTTGACGTCACAGCTCATACACTGGAAAGATAGTCGCTGAGGGCTTGGGACTTGGCATGTTATGTAGTAATATTGAATTCAATAAAGCGTGACAAAAAGTACATTTGAACAACATTAATGGGAAACATATCTAACCAGTAAACACAAGTCTTTGTTTACCCATTACTAGTTTACACAATGTTGGAATAAATAAAAATAAATAATGTGCTGGTACAATTTTTTCCAATAACCTCCATTCTGACAGTGGCCTAGAGTCTGGAAACTGACGTCTGGCTCTGTGGCTCTCCAGAAAAATGTATCTCAAAGATGAGTGATTTTGTTTCCAGACACCTGCTGTTGACATCATAATCATAACTCAACCTGCCCATCCTCTCCCCATATTAGCTATTGATTGGCCTTCATAGTTGAAACACATGCATTCTGGTTTGTTCTCACGAAAACACAGAGCCACAGTAATTAAAGCACTGAAAGTACATTCAACCTTTCAGCAAGTCCAATCATATTATTTATAAAACCTCACTTATTCAGACAATACCACAGTAGCTTTGTAAGCACTAGCTTAGCCAGACAATAATAATAAATCATAGTGCAATTAAACAGTCATTATAACTCTCTCCCCAAGCCAGTCTTTGGCCTTTTGAAGCCTGTTGAACCATATAAATTCTAATGAGAGGTTTGTTCTTTCCTCTGTGGAGTGAAAGAAAATGTTTTTTCCAGCCTTATTAGATTTGCAGCCCTCTGCAGGAACTGAAGGAAACAGCTACTATATGCAAACAGCTGGAACAAAGTCATCCTCGTCTAACATTGTTCAAGGCATAAAGCCAAGCCTTTCACAACAATACTATAAAAAGTCCCCATTCGACTAAAGTAATATTTTAAAAGGCCACAGGAGATCACATTAGCCTTCAGCATTGTGCCATAATCACCGTTATATCACGTGACACAGACCATGTGACACGGATGGTTAGGTGAAAAATAATATAATGATGATGAATTTTAATTACAGAGGCGATAGGCTTGCCTAATATCAGCATGCACAGTCAACCAGATAAAGTGAAGGGCCGTAACTGAACACTTGGTCTTGAATCTTGCTGGACTAGAACAAATTATCTCAAGGTGACATTGACGCAGGTAAAACTGATGAAGTTGCAATATCTCAAACTGTGTGGACACGTACCCAAAATATCACACACTAATTTAAAATGTTTGCCATTTTAATTAGATTGTGCTCTGAGATTGCGTTATCTGATGAATTTACGGGGGCGTTGTGATTCAGCGACATCTGAGCCGGAACAGAGTAGAAAAGCATTTCATAACAAACTTTGTTGCGCACAACTAGTTTAAATAGGTTATTGTGGTCATTCAATTCAGATAGCAGCTGAATGGCACCTGAAACTTGAAATAGCAACACTACAAAGCAGCCCGCTCAGTGGAAAAGCTAGAAACTCTTTATGCTTTATTAAATAAGACAGTAGGAGACACATTTTTAATAATTACAGTTTGCTTGGGGCATCTAGTATTTTAAATGTATAGCAAAACATCTTGGCTTCTGTTGACTGTATGCCATAGTTCCAAGCACTTTATGAAATTAATATTGTAGTGCGAGAAATTCTGGGAAAAACTGGGTTTTCTAGTTTATGGAATCATCTAATATGACAACCCGACAAGCAGCTGCATCCTCTGCCAAAGCCAGAAGCCTAGGAAAGAAAGGTCAAGGGGTCAAGCTAGTCCAGATCTCTGTCCAGCTGTGTCCTCGCTCTAGTCGATGACAGGTATACGTGTCATTCTTCCTTCATTAACGGCCACTACAAAAATATCACTCCATATTATTTCCAATGCAAACTCAAAGAGATATTATTTATATCTGCTGTCTATGAAAGGGAAACAACATATGTGAAGGGAACTGGAGGGAGAAAAGAGTAAATGAGCTTTGAGGAAATTGGCAGAGGCTCAGCATGAGGCAGCCCCGATTCAAGGGAACCCAGATCGTACTGACAGCTATTTTCCCCTTAAACAAGATGACAACCATGAGAATCGGGCAGGAAAAAGCCGCCCTTGTGAAACAATGAGGCTGCAAATATATCAGTGACTGTATTAAATGCATCTAGGCTGAAAACAATGAGGCAGAAAGAATCAGATGATAAAGCTACAGTGCATACGACCTGCTCGCAAATTCTACATGGCAAAAGTTCAATCGTATAACGCCACATGCTCCCACCTCCGCTGAATTGTCGCCATTGGCTGTCGTCAAGGGATGGTGACTCCTCTCTATCAATACACTTCAGAATGGACTTTGATGTCATTTCTTCATTCACAGAAGTTGACCCATAAAAGCCTGGCTCTGCACTGTGTTCATGGACATTCTGATGAGGGCAGAGGTCTAGGTCCAAAATGTCTAGGAAATTCGCCAGTCTAGTGGTAAAAATAGCACTGTACAGCCATACACAGGCATACATATGGATTCACTGGATCTAATTATCGTATATCACTCCAATGCTTTAAATATAGCCAGTGTTGGACAAAATATATTTGAGTTAAAAGACAGATAGCCTGATAAAATATAAATCCAGTAAAGTATTTCTTTTAATTTTATACTTAGTTTCACTTTTACTTACTAGTTGTAACGCACGTCGCGGCACGAGTGCAACCCTCCCTCTCAAACAGTGAATAACGGAAATGAGCGAGAAGGGAGTACACTGTTTCTAGATTTGGACCAGTGACCAGAAGATTAGACTTGCTAGAGACAGTGTCAACAAGGGGAAAGCCAATGGCGACAACACTGGCTGCGTTAGAAACAGGTAAGATGTATTTGGGAAAAATAATGAATACAAATAAAATGAAGCGGTGAAATTCAAACAACATCACAACATGACACAAAAGAAAAGTAATGGCAAAAATTTAAATAAAGACTTGTTCCAAACAAATTAAAATGTACCTTTTTATAACCCCTTATATATATTTATTTTTCTGTTTAGTTTTGTGACTATTATTGATTGTTTACCTCTTTTTTGACCTATTTAAATTCAAGCTAATAAGGTTAATTGACCCTTACTCGGCTAATATGTGTATACAATTTATTTTCACCTATTTATTCAATTTGTTTCTAATTGGCTTATTTGATGTAGAGTATAACCAAATAATTAAACGAAATAAAATACAGTACAATTTAAAAGTAAAAAAATAACAATAAAAAAATAAAAATCTCAATAAATCAAATTAACTGCTCACAATAGCAGACTCTGTAGGATTTCACTAAATCTCAGTTCCAGTTCAATGCTACTTACACGAGATCCTTCTTCCGCAATCGAATTCTGTGCAACACAGTTCAGTCAGAAAGGGAGGAAAACATACACACAATCCTACCACTCCGCTGATTCCTTGATCCACCAAGCTCGGCCCTTATATGGGCATGACTCGCCAGTTCCTGCACACAATGATGGATTTAACGCGAAGCAGGGACAGTTCAAGTTCAAAATCCTCCTCAGAAATCGGTTAGTATCCAGGAAACGTGCAGCATCTGACTCAGGAAATGATGAAAAAGTAGAAAATAGAAAGGAAACGAGAAAGGACAAAAAAAGGAAAAGAATTCGATTTTTTTCAGTTACGAAATGAAGTTTCCAGAAAGGCAAAACTTCAACTTCAGGCCTGTATCTTCCCCGTAGCATTCTAATGACTGTTCAATCCACACTTTTATCTCAAAATCTTATTTATCATTTATTTATCTGATACAACTGTTAGTTTGTTCGTTCAAATTCTATTTTTTCTCTTCTTTTTCAGGATCACATCACCTGCTTCTCTCTCGAAAAGAGCGTTGTATGATCTCTGTCTCGGCTCCACCTGTTAGGGCGGGGCTAACTTTCCACTCGTCTAATTGGACCAATCTTCATCTTATTATGTTTTTAATGTAGTCCATTTCCCAAAATGAAAATAGAGTACAGATCCAGTCCACCATTGAATATACCAGAAACCTCCGAGGAGTACTGAAAAGCGAGTAGCTGCTGAATACTGCAGCAGTGCAGATGTATTCCAGAATTATAAAAACAAACACAGCTTTTCTCTTTTTTTTTTTTTTGACACTGCGACTGTAGCAACAGTTTGTAAATGTGTTTGAGAATGTTTATAGGTGTGTATGGACTGAGCAACTCTGTCACAACAGGTAGTGGTGAGAATGGTTTGCACAAACAGACAGCTCCACGCCTCTGCACCTGATCCTTCCTGACAGACACAGGGCTCCAACCAGCCCATGTTTCTAACACAGCTGTCACTTTCTCTTCTTTGAGGTCAGAAAAATGCTTCAATATGACTATATATGCTGCAACAAAGCTTCGTTTATTTTTGTAGTAGATCAGCTTACTGAAATGGATTCAGTCTTTACTGAGAGACAGTGAAACTGCTTTAATACAATGAATAATTGCTGTTGAAAAAAACTTAATTCTTGTGGGTCAAAATAAAATCATTGTATAAATCACTGTGCGTTTGTGCGCAGTGCACTTGTGAAGTACTTCACGCACTGAAAGCCCTTTACAAGTAATGAGGCCGTGACTCAGCCATCACTCATGTAGCCTACCATTGTGTGACAGTACTCTAAACATCATCTAGTCTGGACAGAGCCTTTTGTTATTCTCTTCCTTGATAATCAATTACTAGCTGTGGCTGAAAAGGTGGTAAATAGGACCACAGATCACACTGATGAAATTGTTAGTGCCCCCTGCTGGCTCTCACCAACCAACACCAACCCTACCACTGACCGGACTTACAATGTTGACATGATGATGGTTTGAAGATGGAATAATAGTAATAATAATAATAATAATATGTAATATCCATTGCATATCCAAACTCATTTTGGTTGTTACAGCACTAAAATGCAGCATGTGGTAAATAATGCCCATGTTGGTTAACAACAGTTAACAATATTAAAACCATCTGACAATCTAATGTCTAGGCCTAATTCCCTAATGAAATACATAGGAATTCTGTGCTTGAAGCAGCTTTAATGGTGTATCCCAAAAAGCTGTTTTCTGCACTCTGACCTTTAGGGATTTCAGGTTATTTCCCTAGACACATAATAATTAAAATGCAAGATGAGGTTGGGTATATATGCTTGCAAGCATTCTTTCACTGAGCACACCACCAAGTAAAAACGTGGCAAGCCAATAAAATGGCTGGTAATTTTACAAAGATATTCAACATAACATTTAACTCTGGAATATTACAGTGACACCAGAAATCTGTCTGAAATATCTATAGTTTTTAACACACACACACACACACACACACACACATACATATATATATACATATATATATATATATAGAGAGAGAGAGAGAGAGATTTACAGTAAATTACTTTAGAGACACAATATTTGTCATTGCATAGTGTATTTTTTTCTCCATCAGTGAAGCCACAGCAATTAGTTTCGCATCACCAAGCAATACGGTAGCCTTCCTGAATGAATCAGTGTTACTAACTGATTCAGTGAATAATTCAATGACTCACTTGTTTCATTCCAGTATGAATCAGTGATTTTAAACAAATTGTTTGAAGGAATGATACAATGAGTCACTCATTATACAGTCACTTGTCACCACCAACTGGTTTATCGACTCAAGTAGAAAGTATTTTGTTAATTATAATTTATAATACAACAATAATGCAAAACACAGTTTCAACCTAACTCAATGTTATCAGATTTGACATGTTTATTATTTTCAATAAAAATAATGTGAAATACAACTTCATAGCAGTAATAAAACATTTGTGGTATGTAGGTTTACTCAGCATTAGCAGATCTGAAAATAAGTAAATTATTATTTTCAACAAGAATAATGCAAAATACAGTTCCATACCAACAATAAATAGTTATGGATGAAAAATTTAAATTTAAATTTTTGGACCCTGCTTAATCTGCATATTTTAGCTTTTTTAAATAAACACAAAGCCTGACATCCAAGCTTCTTATATGACTCTTAAAAGACCCTCATGAGGAACAATTTGTATTCCAACTACCACTTCCACTAATTTAAAATATAATTCCTTCTGAAAAGCCATCCGTCAGTGTTTTTGCGTGTTTTGTACTACAAGCTGTTTAACACTTCAGATGTAGTCAAGTACAAGTCAAGAGACCAAAGTAGATGTGAGTATTTGTGCATGACTAATGCAACGTTGATCATCAGGAGCTGTTAAGGAGAAGAACAGAAGATACTTCTAGGGAAAACTATAGGTGATCCACTGAGCATTCATGCAAAGCTTTGTTACTGTGAGAGGATCACTCCAACTCCCGATCAATTCTCCTCAGGGTGGGAGAAAAGGTGATGCATATCTAAGTAGCAACAGTATGGTCTACAGCAGAAGCACAGATATTCAACATATTCCCTTCAGAAGAGATATTCACATCCCTTTATGTCCTATTCATGTGTCCACCAATAAACAGAAACCATCTAATTGGATCCATTTTATCGAGGCATCTCAATTTCCCACGAGACGTAATTCCAACCTGAGGGCAATGTGCCATTTGTCAATTGACAGGAAACACTACAGAACATGTTACACGGCAAGCCTCAAACGCAAACAGCTGCTAGAAATCATCCTGTAAGAGATGCATATTCATACAAACAACCCTAAACATGCTTTTTGTAGAAGAGGAGTTCCTAAAATCTATTTGACTGCAAACATCTGGGGACTTTAATGACCCTGCTCTGCACCTGTCTCTTCAACAGCCATGCTTTGCTCATGGAGATTAAAAGCCTCTTTCAGGCGTGCCAGAGAAGAGGCAGTGTTACACAGCGGCAAACTGTAACATGCTGGATTTTACACTTGTAAGACAGGGCACTGATCCCAAGTATGATGCCTCTTCCAGCTATTAATCCATCCCCTCAGGACTTGTCCTCAGTGGGTTTGTATGTTCACCACTGAGTAGAGATATTCGGCTTCTAGCTGGTGAACTGTGGTCAGTTTATAGCGACTAATTCGAAACAAATGAGATTAAAGAGGCTTTTGATAAAGCCAGGCAAACTAGATTTATGATAAGGCAGGTTAACCCCAACAGCCTTAGACTAATATATTAGCTTTAGCCCTAAATTTTGATTTATTAAGCTGCCTTCCAGTATAAACAAACTGAAAGAACCCTGCTGTTTTGTGAAATTAGATATGTCATAGCCTATGGAAATAAACAAGACTTTGAAACTAGACTTTTCTGCTCTATTAACGAGGACAAATGCTTCCATTATTTGACAGTCAGTCTATTTATTTTCCCTTCATGTTGCTTAAGCATGAAAAAAGAAAAGTTGTAGATCCTAAAACACAAAAATTGTTTATATAGAATTTAACTAAATTAATCTCCTATGGCCCATACAGCATCCTTTTTCAACCTCAAGGTCTTGTATTGCCCAATAACATTTTCATGTGAATTATGCATAAATACTAAAAATACAAATACTGGACTGTTTAACTTCAAAGCCTGTAACTGATCGTTTTATACTACTATCACAAAATCGACAAACTCTAGAAAATATATATATATTTTTTTGCAATCAATTTTTGCATGATTCCACAATGTCCTCATATTCCATATTTTTCCTTATATTAGCAAATGTGCCTGTGCAGCAAGAAATGAGTATGAAGCACGTTTATATAAAAATCTACCACCCGGACTCCTGCAGAGCAACCGGCTTCCAGAACAGTGAATTTTTAATTCAGCGCCAGTAGAATAATGTTCATAATTAAGTTTTGTCCTAAGGCCTGCTGAACCAGCCTAAAATGGTCACAAATTTGCTGGTTTAAAATTGAGTTGTTGGGCACGTCAACCAGTTAAACACCATCTTGCCGATGCTAGGAGATCAGCAAGACTATGTTAAACCACCTATGACCAGCAAACCATCTTAGGCTGGTTTAATATTTTTTTTCTCTCTTATTTATGAATAAAAGTATCATATATGTTCACACCAAGAGTTTATGTATTTATTGAAGTACACTAAACAACTGCAAGTCAGAATGACTCACTGAATAGCGCGCGTTCTCTATCTAGAAGTAAGGCAGTGGTGATGCGAGGTCTAGATCGCATTAATTATCCACGGGATCTCGTCACACTGCCCCCACGCGATGGGTTATCAGCCAACAAGACTGCATCTCGCACACTTTACGGACACCAGTACTGCTGTTTATCCGTATCTCCCCAATCCAACTAGGAAACGCATCAAGCCCTTTTCAGTATTCATTCCGCGTAACGACATAGGCTACTTGATACGCTAAGCATCTAATCAAGATTACAGAAAAAGAATCAAATTGTTAATAGCTTATCTGTTTATATTTATTAAATAATATAAAATAATGAGTGATTTGATTTGCGCTGGCGGTACTATTCTTATAATCCGTTTAGCATCAGATGAATCAGCTCTGAAATCCCAAATATAATTTACTATTTAGCGTCTTTACACCTTCAACAATTCAACAGTTTAAGTCACCTTTATTTATATACAATACAGATTGTGTCAAAGCAGTTTTACAGTCAAAAAAAAAAGGTTTTTTTTTTTTTTTTTTTTTTAACAGAAAACTAATAATTTCACGTTTCTAAAACTTCTCTTCTAAAAGCCTTTATATATTCCATATCCCGCTAACAATCACACAAATAAAAGCTCACACCAAGCCTCATCCAAATAAATCCACTGAAAGCGCCGAGGATGTTTCAAACCTATAGCCTAAGTGATCATGTATATGGAGACGGCGTGCAACAGTTAAACCCTCCAAATCAAGGCGTATCAATTAGGCGTCCAGACGCGTCAATTCCATCGCGAGATGCTGGGTGAGAAGGTACACTGACAAGTGTTAGGTCGAAATCTTACGCGCCACACGTTATCCAGCATGTTCTTGACTACTTATAGACTAACACATGTGTTAATGGTGCATTTTGTTGGCTGTATAACCACTATACCATAAGGAATCTTGATTTGCTTTCTATCTCCAACCCATATCGAGCTGTGTTACCCGAAAATAGGCACTCATAACACGCGTTCATTTGAGATTCCCCACATCTCCAGTAATTAGCAGTTTCCTAATAGTGATTATTTGAAACCACCCTGCGTGCTGTTGATATGTAAAACAGCTCGGATAAAATCTCCCTACGCCCTTATATTACTTTGTGATCCATCACTTAATGACCACAAGCAACTCACGTATCCGCTCGAGCATACTGCAAGAATATTTATTGAGTCCTCGCTCAATGCCTGCATTGAGTAAATGCGCTTCTATTCTCAAGCATTTGCTGCACGGTTGGCTCTCCTCTCCCTACATCCACTCCAAGCTCGTTCCCATCCATATACACATTGATGCAAAACCTCCGAATAACTCTTTGAGACTGATGACTTACCTCGGACGCATGTGACCATCATAAAAAATATCAGATTCCAAAATGTAACTCCAGTTTTATTCCCCATTTTCTTTGCTCGGGAGTCCACCGGACCACATCTAATACATCCTCTCTTGAAAACGGTCAGGAATCCCATTGATCTGACGCTGTGCCCCTCTGTGTCATCAATGTTCATATTCACATGAAGGTAGTTGTTCTTTCCCTCAGCCAGAAGCGGAGCGGTTCGCGGTGTGGCTCGAAGTGAACGGAGATGCTGGGATCCCACAGCAACCTTGACGAGGACTCAACCATCTCGCCAAAAGGGGCCAAACTCTCTGCGCTGTGATCTCGCTCACCGACTCCTATTCACTGCTATTCAGTAATTTCATAATTGCTCAAATAAAAGAATTAGTGCATTTATCAGTACATGAATGAAGTTTTCCCCCAGCAGGTATAAAACAAATAAAAACATATATAGTAATTTTGAAATAGAGCATACATATGCAAATGCTTATTAATGGCCATTTGGGTTTTTAATGCAACATTTGTTGAATATATGAATTTATTTTCATAAAGGCACATCAAAACAATCCATTGGCCACGCACATATATACACACGTAACAGTAGACTTAATATGATGGAAACAGACTGCATTGTAAAAACTGTTACATGTTTAATTTAGTCCAACATGCTGTAGAGGTATTAACAATTTAATGTTATTGAATTTTGGAGTCTTCGTGTAAATAACGGTTTACTTGAGAATCCTGAGGCCAATGTAATCTTACTTACTTTACTAGTCTAGCATTAATATCATAATTGTTTCCTACGAATGGCATCTTTGTAAGAAGTTTGGCAGTGAATGTGAGATCTAAGACTGGGTGATTGCACTGTAGAAGGACACTCCTGCCATCTACAGGCTAAACACCCAGTCAAATTTCATCTTCAGAAGTATGCAGACACCCGCATTCCCTATCTGTCCACCAACCCCCTCACATTCCCACGTGCCTGAAATACAACACACACCCACACACACACACACACACACACAGAAAACAAAGATGTTTCAAGGGATTTAATTTACCTCAAACAGCCATATACCATCATCCAAACCAACCCTTCAGTCATAACTAGTACTTATTTTTCACCACTTTTTAGTTATTAACAAGTTATTCTCAATAATTTGGAACCCAAGACCAACATTTAACACAATTTCTGAAAATTAAGAACGATGATTGAAATTACCACCTTTTTGTAAAATATAATCATAAAACTGTCCAAGGTGCTGAAGTCTCTGATGCAGCACATTTGAATAGACAGACAGACAGACAGACAGACAGATAGATAGATAGATAGATAGATAGATAATGATTTAATAAATGCTGATACTGTATAAATTATTATTATTTTTATATTTCTAAGGTGTTCTAAATGATCTTATATGGTCTTTTTAAATAAAGAAGAGAGCCTGAGCATTATGAACAGCCAAAATGTTGAGCTAGGGAAATATTCAACAAAGTCATTAATCCAATTTTTTAGCCATTACTTGCTCCCAAGCACTAATTAGATAGTGGAATTCCGTCCTCATTAGTCCTGCAGATCCACACCCCTCTGAACAAAGGAAAGGGCAATAAATCATATAGTCATAGGCATAAGCATATAACCTTTACTCATCTCAGTCTCTCAATGACAGGATCAGGAGAGAGAGAGAGAGAGAGATGGTGGAAAATCCACGAGAGAATGAATCATGACTGCACCTCATCAAATCCACATTTCTCCTCTGCCTTGAGTACAAGAGACTAACCTTCTTCTCCCTCCTTCCTCCAACACACCAAATTAAAATCCAGTTAAGGTCCCTTAAATAACAAATTGGCTCAATGCAACATTTGGGGAATGATATCTCTCTACTCTGCTGCCATTCACTTAGAACTCATAAACAGTTTAAATGTGTGTTGTTTGCCAGTCTTCATATACCAATAAGTTCATACTGTAAATGAGAGTGGTATATATTAGCTTTGGCAAAATTAGAAGCACTTTATGATTAGTTACATGTCATTTAGCCGAAAAATTTAATCCAAAGTCACTTAGCATATCCTAATGGCTCTCCCTGGAGCACTAGATCAAGGGCACAATTGAGACTCATTGCAACTCTCCAGTTCACAGGTTTGCTTGGATCGAACTTACAAAATTTGCTTGGCAAACCTTAATCTTTAGGTTATAGGATATAACTGAATCTTTCAACTTAAAGTGGCCTTTTAAAAATAAAAAATCCTTGCTGAAATAAAATAGCTCGATGTACTATATAAACATATGTAAGTTTCAAAACTGCAAAACTTCCTCTCCAGTCCAAAAAGACCATCTGTTGAAATGAAGCTGGAAGACTCAGTCCAAAATAACTGGAATTCTGTTTTCAGACAGATGAATACATAACATATGACAATGACACCTATTTAGTATCCAGTAACTTGGGACAGTCTGGTGCAAAGAAGTAAAATGTTCTATTATTACAAAACACCAATATGCTATTATTCCAGTTAACTAGAAGTTGGCCAAACATTGTGTTGTTTCTGGGTCAGAGTGAATGTTTATTTTTAACAAGTGCTCTGATCATTTCAGTCCAGCCTTTAACAGTTTGTGTAGCACATTTCAGCGCATATTGTTTTGCGAACCTGCAAAGAGGCTGTTACTGAAGAATGGGGCCGCACCAACTATACTGGACCTGACAGAAAACCTATAGCCCATAAGCACAGTTTCTATTTTACATGCAAAGAGGATATCCAATCATAGTGCAGGGTGTTTACACAGAAGCCTTAAAGGTCAAGTACCAAAAACTGCCTGTTTAAAGCAGAGGGTGGAATATGATGCCTTGGTGCAAGAAACCTTGACTACAAACAAAAAAAAGAGAGAGAATTTTTATAAATTTAATATCAAAAGTTCACAAGACATAAGTTCAGCCATAACTCAACAAAATGCATACTTAAGTTTTTCCTTTTGCATGGTTATCAAAGACACAGATACAAAATAAAAGTAGAAGATCAGTCAATGCCAGTCTTCAAAGAATCACCCTTACATTTTCTGTGCATTGCTTGCTCTCAAAGCATCACACCAGAGCAAAACAAGTTCCAAGGGCATTCAGCAATGAGATACAGAAGCATCTGCTTTAAAAAGGCTCATAGTCATTTGAGGAGATGCAATGCATCAATCCAGCCCTGAGGCTCAAGATGGGTTATTCTTATGACTAGAAAAGTGACCTCATTTGCACACTTCATTAAGTCACGAGCACAGCTCGGCTTCGAGGTATTAGAGAGTTTCTCAGTTTGTTATTTATTGTATGTCGTCACTCCCTGTGGCCCCCCCACCCAGCTGTTTGGATTTACTGCTGGGCGAGAGCAATGAGCACGCCCGTCTGAAGCACTGTTGAGCTTCAGGCCCTTCAGGCTCTTATCCATCATATCTGGGGGACACATGCATGATGGAAGGCATCAGCTCTGTCAACCTGCCATTCAGATTCATTAGCAATAGACGGAGGCTGAACATGGCAGCCTTGTTCAATGAAAAACAAAATAGCCCGAATTCAAAGTTAATATTCACAGTCATCTTTGCAGTTAGCCCAATATTTATATGGAATGACAAATGTGACTTCAGTGTGAATGGGACCTAGGTTGCAGCCCCTGAATTGCATTGTGGGGTTCTTTTTTATGTCATTTAGACGTAACTTAAATAAAAATGTATAAATGGATTAATTCCTATAAATTATTTTATTCAGTTTTTATGTAGTTTTCTTCTTTTTTTAACCATAGTTGTTTTACTATTTTATAATTTTTTTTAGAAGTAGATTTAATTTAAATTTACATACTATTTAAAATGATAAATGCAAATCTGGTAAAATGTAGAAATAATTATAATAAATCAATGCAGTTTAGTTGTTTCAATATTTTTTTTTTTAATTGACACAACTTACAGTTTCTGAATTTGTTAATTCAATTTAACATTTTACGTGTTCACTCTCTCAACTAGTTTGTAAGTTGATTGAACTACGATATTTGCCCCCTCAACTTAAAAAAATGTATTGAATCAATTCAATAATGATATCACGTTCTAACCATCACTTATCGCGGGATCTTGCGAAGACCGTTGCAGACAGAAGACATTCGTCAGTCATCTTGGTGAGCTTCTCTGCAAAATTTGGAAATTTTCTCAATCTATAAATTTGGTAAGTAAATATTTATATTTATTGGCTGAATATGTGTAAAATTACATATGTTATATAAGAAGAGTACAAGTATGGTTTAAAGTGTTGTATTTTCTGGCTACGCCAGTGTAAGTTTCGCGGCACTCTGCAGCCTCCACAGTATTTTCCACATAAATATTATAATAAATATTCTCCCATTTTTAATAGAGTTTAAGTTCACAGTAGGGCCCAGAGGCATCACTAGACGCATTTTTAAGGGTTAGTTCAATCATTGTTTTAAGATTTGTTGTTGACAAGCATTTATGTGGACAAAGGCAAAACTGTTTGCTTCTAATTTTTGCTTTGTGTTTTAATGTTTTCATTCAAGCAGTTATTTTCACATTCATTAATATACATTTCAGACAGTGCAGTGTTAATATGTGAATGTTTTAGTAAACATGAATGTTTAAACTATGGTTTATTTGTGCTCTCTGTTATGGCAGGATAATTAGTTAAAAAGCTTTTGTCATGTTTATTTAACTCATATTTTTAAGGAAACCGTGTAAACTTTTTAGGTAATTGTTATAACAAACTATTTGCAGTTGAGTGAACTTAAAGTTTATTTAATTCTCTTGATTGCTTGAATAAGTTAATACAATTTTTAATCCAAAGTTATGACAAAAAAACATCATTGAGGCAAGGCAAGGCAATTTTTAATTATAGAGCACAAGTTTAACACAACCGTAGTTGATCCAAAATGCTACAATAAAAAAAAAAAAAAAAATGTAAGCTGTCTTTAAGCTGGATTTAAAAACATCCAGTGATGGAGAGACCCTGATGTTCAAAGGCAGACTGTTCCAGAGCTTTGGGGCAACTACAGAGAAAGTTCGATCACTTGATTTATTAAGATAAAAAATAATTCTTAGAACAAAATATTAGTTGAAACAACAAAATCACTGTCTTTGTAATAACTGAAATTCTTAGTTTCAATTAACTCAAAATTTTAGGGAAACCTGGTTACTTACTTTTTTGGAGTTAAACCAACAAATCATATTTTACAGTGCAATAATTTTTACAACTTCTTTTTTTACAGTATAAAAATGAAAAGAAAGCAAAAAGAAAGAAAGAAAGAAAATTAATTACAGTTGCATTACTGGCCATTAGTAAGCATGTGGTCACTCACTGGGGGAAAAAAAACTGATTTTACCTTTATAGGTTGTCCATCAAGACTCTGTGTATAATGGCTTGAATTGCTAGCACGATATTTTAGATTGAATCATAAAACCTCCATGCAGGGAATATGAATTATGTCATTGATTCACCATAAATGAAATGACATTCTTCTAGTGTGATGTCCTAACGTTCAGCACTAAATGCTGTGGTGTTCCATGTTTAGAAACTCATAGTTTTGTAGTCTGGTAGCAGTAGCTGACAATGATGTGTGGCACTGTAAGATCTGCTGAGACAGAGCACTGTTTCTAGATCAGCAGATCTACACTGTCTCTCTATCCACTCCATAGAAAAGGGCTCTATAAGAAGAAATAATGATGGCAGTCTGGGGTGACTTCACTGCCTGACTAATGTCTTGTTGAATGCCTAAAAGTGTCAGGGCTTTAACATCACACCCATCAATTCTTCCTCATCTTCCTGGGGCAAAAGCCATAGATCCGCTGCTGTTAGGAGAGACAACTGCATCAAAAGCCAGACATGATAGACAGCAGAAGAGGAAAGACTTTGACAGAATAAAATAGAAATTGATCCTCCCTAAGCCCTGACTTAAAACTCTGCTTGCCAATTATACCTTACCTGCCTACCTGCCTTAGCAACTGTTGCTATGCATAATATTATAAATTTATATATTTAGTACCAATACCAATTTATATATTGAGAATATGCCATATATATTGAGAACATACCTATTTTCAATATATATATATATATATATATATATATATATATGAAATATCTAGACAGACAGAAAGACAGACAGACAGACAGACAGACAGACAGAATTTATTAAATTTAGAATATTTAACTGACTGTCATTAAACAGACTTTTTGCAGTATAGATAGATGTGTAGATGTGTATAGATAGATCACACACACACACACACACAATTTTCTTATATATATTAAGTTTATTTGCTATTATTTATTTATTTATTTAATAATAAATAAATATATACAATTAATTTAATATTATATAATCTTTGCTTGATTGTAGTTAAACAGCATTTTTGCATATCATCTTGCATATTACAATTCAAAATGACTCAGTAAAAAAAATTAAAAAGTTCATGCCGTCCACTTTGCATTGCCAGCCAGATGTTATTATATGTTCCCAATCCATAATTAATTTGAATATGTCAATTAAAGACAATTGCCCCTTAATTACCCATGTGCTGGTGAGAAAACCAGTGCCTCAGCAATAAGAAAGAAACCTAAATATACCCCAGACCCTTTGGGCTTGTCAAATTGATGGAATAATTATATCTGGAGTGAAAGGAAAGGCTATCTCCAGCAGAGTCTACAGTAGCTCTCGCAACACACATCGAGCCTGTGGGTGTGAAAAGTTTCACTTTAGAAATGAGGGCCGGCATTCAAGGAAATTGCTCTCTGACCAGGAGGTACATTCTGATTCAGCCGCTTCTGCATCTGGGCCCCGCTTTTAAATAAAACAAACGGAGTGTTCAGTAATTTTGTCACACTCGCCATCAGGATTGATAACCTCATGAGACAAGCTCCTAAAAGGAGAAGTGGAAAAGGTGGGCGAACCTTTAACCAAAATAAACGCGTCCCGACTATCTAAGAGTGAAAGAGAACGGAGACGACATCAACGACTGTGTTTTTACTGCGGTGAATCAGGCCACCGCAGTTTAGGATGCCCCCACAAGCTTCAAAAGAATCCCCGGGTAAATATTGAACATTTTGCCCTTTTAAGCAACAAGTCATTCACACTCCCTGTTGTCTTAAGAACTGATACTCTCTCTCTCGACCTCACAGCGCTGATTGACTCCGGAGCCGCCCTAAATCTCATCCACCAGGACATCATAACCAAATATCAAATCCCTACACAATTATGCACCCCACCTATCCAGGTCAAGGCTATCGATGGTGAATTGATAGGAAGAGGCATCACTCACCAAACCAAAACACTCACCCTCCAAGTTGGAGCCCTTCATAAGGAATCCATCTCCTTTTACATCATCGACTCTCCCAAACACGAACTGGTTCTAGGATATCCCTGGCTCTCTACTCACGACCCCGAACTCTCATGGCATCAAGGCGAATTGACGCGCTGGTCATCTTTCTGTATGAGTCACTGTATCACGGCAACACCCCAATTCTGTCTCGCAACCAGCGTGGAAAACAGCTCATCAATCTGACACAAGGTAATCGTTCCGCTTCTGAGTTTGCCATTGAATTCAGAACGCTCGTTGCCCAGAGTGGATGGAATGATGTCGCTTTAAAAGCTATGTTTCACAAAAGTCTCAACTGCGATCTTCAGGTAGAACTTGCATGCAAGGGTGAGGAGTCCTCCTTCTCCGATTTTGTCACACTCGCCATCAGGATTGATAACCTCATGAGACAAGCTCCTAAAAGGAGAAGTGGAAAAGGTGGGCGAACCAACGATCTCACACCCAACCCTGTGGAAATGTCTTCCCCTGAGGAACCCATGCAAATAAACGCGTCCCGACTATCTGAGAGTGAAAGAGAACGGAGACGACATCAACGACTGTGTTTTTACTGCGGTGAATCAGGCCACCGCAGTTTAGGATGCCCCCACAAGCTTCAAAAGAATCCCCGGGTAAATATTGAACATTTTGCCCTTTTAAGCAACAAGTCATTCACACTCCCTGTTGTCTTAAGAACTGATACTCTCTCTCTTGACCTCACAGCGATGATTGACTCCGGAGCCGCCCTGAATCTCATCCACCAGGACATCGTAACCAAATATCAAATCCCTACACAAATGTGCACCCCACTATCCAAGTCAAGGCAGTCGATGGTGAATTGATTGGAAAAGGCATCACTCACCAGACCAAAACACTCACCCTCCAAGTTGGAACCCTTCATAAGGAATCCATCTCCTTTTACATCATCGACTCTCCCAAACACGAACTTGTTTTAGGATATCCATGGCTCTCTACTCACGACCCCGAACTCTCATGGCATCAAGGTGAATTGACACGCTGGTCATCTTTCTGTATGAGTCACTGTATCACGGCAACACCCCAATTCTGTCTCGCAACCAGCGTGGAAAGCCCTGAGACACACAAGAAAGTTAATATTCCCCATTGTTATC
>NW_015544192.1:1026232-1027634 GCF_001515605.1 Sinocyclocheilus anshuiensis | reverse complement strand
AGGGGGGGGGTTCTGTAACGCCAAGCCAGCAGAGGGAGCCCTCACCCGAGTACTGACCGTGCTCCACTCCCTCTGCTTCCTCTGCTTTCACTTCCTGTTTGACTCTCATATAAACTGAGACCAGTCCATGTGCTGATCGCGAAGTATTGCCAGTTTATCTGCCTTACCAAGCGTTATTCTTCCTCTGTTCCTGATTGATTTCCTGTGTATGATTCTGCCTGACTTCTTGACTCACGGTATTTGTACTCTGCCCCTTTTGTTCTGATGCCTGATAGGACTGATGTTTGTGTTTGGACTCATTGCCTGCCTCTCCACTATTGTCTCTGCTTCTGCCCTTGTGTGTGATGAACGATCTGCTTGCTTCTCTGACTTTGACCTTCTGCCTGATTATCGACATCTGTTTAAAGCCTTGACCTTTAAACTTCCGCTCATGGATTCTAACCAAACTCCAGTATCTCTGTTACAATTTCACATTACAGGCACCAGACGAAAAATAATTTTTCATCAAAGAGTTTGTTTTATCTTTTATCCTTCCAGACCCATTTTTATTTCTTTATTTATAAAGCTTGGCTGATACGACAATTCTCACTGCTCCCGAGACCTTGACTGACCCTGCGTGAGAAATTAAATTTAGAGGCGTATTGGCATCTCTTTCAGAATACGACAGTACGCGCAACTCAATAGACGAGGTCGTAACAGCCCTACAGCGAACAGAAGCACATTGCAAAGTTAAATGAGTGCACATATGCAGCCTCTGATGTCGCAAACAATGTCAGCGCTGTTGTATTAATCATCGATGAATGTCAAGTAATGCTGCTGAATTTCTGGCAGAAAACGTACTTTGGTGAGTCTTGAACTGTTTATTCCTTGTATGTGTCTTCTGCAGAGACGGGAAACTTTTGATAAATGACCGAAGTCCCTTTGCTAATGGTGGACCTGGGCCGTAAAATATCCACGTCCTATTGTGTCTCTAACAGTCACAGTCACTGTTTCATTGCACAGAGAGGAATTATGGAGGCTTTGCAAACCGGTTTAGGGATGTTTTGGTCTCTAAGAAGCTTTTCATTTGGACCGAACGTGTCTTTCTTCAACTAGCCATTGACCTATTGATGTGACTAAACAATGTTTCCGCAAAAGGATTCAAATGTCATATAGAATCAATCATAATTACACAGTGACTTTCACCATGCATTTGTTCAGCGCCTATGCTTTGATTCTACAAGAAAGGGTATTAAACCGATATTAATGCAGCGTATGCATAGAATCATGCATGATCTTTGGGGTTTTATGGCTTAAGAGACCCTTTTAGCTTTTGACATTTGCATATAATTTACAGTCCTGGTCACAGACTTTACACTTATATGGGTGCTAAATGGCCAATGGTTCCCCCCCCCCCCCCTCA
>NW_015544192.1:1011051-1026106 GCF_001515605.1 Sinocyclocheilus anshuiensis | reverse complement strand
TTCATTCTGTATATATGTGTTTTGCTTAGTTAGTTATATGTTAGATATAGTTTCATTTATTAAATCCCTTATATTCACGATCGATTGCCTCTGTTTGCTGCTCACAATTCGAAGTCAATGAATGTTTTGAACCCTTGCTACATATGTTAAATTACTGCTAGCACTGCATAAATAAGGAAAGTATTCTTCCTTGGCCAGGAAAATAATCTTTCTTTGAATTGATAAATGATTATTTCGTCTGCTCGGTGGACGGACAGATCAAGTAATGGTAATATTGATTCTGCTACAGTTAATTCGAAGATCTAATCTAAATATTTATTATTAATCATAACCAGTTCTAATTAGTCATAAATATTTCCCTTTTGAGCTGATTTACTACATTAAACTGATTCATCAAAGTCAATGGACTGCATTACAGCAGAGAGAGTTAATGCTAAGTATTTTTAACAGAGTGTGAAGCGCAGCCCAAACATTAAATGTAATGGTTTACTAAGGTTAGGCGACATTACCACATTAACCCATGGTGCAGTACTCTGCTAGGATTCCATTTTTTTAACATTTCCATTTGCTTTTTCATACACACGTAGCATTTTGCATGTATCAGGGAAGTGTTTTAACCTGAATGATGCACAGTGGCCAGTGTGTGACAATCAGCATGTTTATAATCAAGGTAAAGTGGGTTTTTGCATAGTCAAGCTATAGTCTTCATTTTCCCTCCAAATATACATAGATTTACATACATACATACATACATACATACATTTTAAATGATGAATTATTGAATATTCTAACTAAAATCATGCATGTAAATATACTGTTTGCAGGAAATGAAACACCTTCTCATAAAAACAGAACATACAACATACATACTGTACAGTACCATTCAATGGGGTCAATACTCTACTACCATTTTTTCCCCTCAAGAATTTAATATTTTAATTAAGCAATATATATGATCGAAAGTGACAGTAAAGACACCTACCTTGTTACCAAAATTTCCATTTCTAATTCCAAAGAATCCTGAAAAAAAAAAAAAGAATCACGACTACCACCAATGTTTTCAACATTGATAATAAGAAATGGTTCTTGATTACCAAATCAGTATATTGGAATGATTTCTGAAGAATCATGTGACACTAAAGACTGGAGTAATGATGCTAAAAATGCAGCTTTGCCATCACAGGAATAAATTACATTTACTGTTACTGTTATTACTGTATTTTTAATCAAATACCTGCAGCATTTGTGAGAATAAGAGATTTCATTCAAAAACTTCTTAAAAAATCTTACGACACAACTTTTTAACAATAGTATATACATGCACTCTCACAAATGAAGTATACCATCTTTATGTGTCAACACTGAAATTTCTCTGGGCAGCTGCTCAGAGGCCTTAGAGCCCTGGAACATTCGTTGTTTATATGCTTTAGGTTCCTATTGTTCCTAGTAAAATTGGTCCCAAAAGATCACGTTCTACATTCTTGTGCACCCACTTTTTTTTTTGCTCGCCATTGTTACCAAGGAGACTTCAACGTGTTTAAATCCTTCCAGTACAGCTGAGACACTGCTATACTGTCCCTCTACTTTGGTTAACACAAGGCAAGAAACAACAAAAAGCTATGCTTGTTAGATAATGAACAGTTCAACCAAATTTACTCACCATGATGTCATCTCAAATATCTATGCCTATAATGTGATAAAATGAATGAGGAGCTATCAAACTCTAAAATGACAATAAAACACCTTAAAAGTAAAATAAAAGTAATCCACATGACTTGCACAACTTTTTCCCTAAAGGGTGCACTATTTTCCAAATTCATCTGTATAAGAAACAGACCTAAGTTGTTACGTCTTGCATTTTAGTCTGGTCCTCACACAAAGCTTTTGTATGACTAGTGCACAAGTGATATGGACTACTTTTTATGATCCTTTTTGAAGCCTGAAAGTGTAGTGCCCATTTACGTTACCGGTATGAAAAAAGAGCAACAAACACATTATTCAGTTTTTCTTTTTTTGTTTTATAGAAGAACGCAGGTTCCTCTTCCTCTGTTGGCATAGTCTCCAGCATCCTTGAGACCACAGGACAAGCAGTTTGGAAAATGAACGGATGAAGAATGAAATTTGGAATTGATTTGGAATGACATGAGGGTGAGAAAATGTTGACAGAATGTTCTTTTTTTGGGTGAAATATTCTTTTAAAGGTTAAGAGATGATAACATGAATGACAAAACTCTTACCGCAGAGTTTACTGAGGCAGTTCACAAGCATGAGTGACCACAGTTTATGTAGATTCATCTGTGTGACATAAGACATGCTGGCCAAGCTGTTAAACAACTTGGTTTTGTCCTTTCATTCTCAGCAATGACGGTGTAACAGCCAGAAATGGACGGAGAGCCAGAAAGAGTGCACCAGACGAGAAATCATTTTTCATCAAAGAGTTTGTTTTATCTTTTATCCTCGGGGCCCATTTTTTCTTTATTTATAAAGCTTGGCTGATACGACAAGTCTCACTGCTCCTGAGACCTTGACTGACCCTGCGTGAGAAAGGAAATTTAGAGGCATATCGGCATCTGAGAATACGACAGTATGCGCAACTCAGTAGACGAGGTCATCACAGCCCCACAGTAAACAGAAGCACATCGCAAAGTTACATGAGTGCACGAATGCAGTCCCTGATATCGCAAACAAAGCCACCGCAGTTGTATTAATCTTTGATGAATGTCAAGTAATGCGACGCTGCTGAATTTCTCGCAGAAAACGCATTTCGGTGAGCCCTGAACCATTTATTCCTTGTCTGTGTCATCTGCAGAGACGGGAAACTTTTGATGAATGACCGAAGTCCCTTTGCAAATGGTGGAACTGGGCCGTACAAGATCCACATCCTATTGTGTCTCTAACATTCAGAGTCATTGTTTCATTGCACAGAGAGGAATTATGGAGGCTTTGCAAACCGGTTTAGGGATGTTTTGGTCTCTAAGAAGCTTTTCATTTGGACCGACCGTGTCTTTCTTCAACTAGCCATTGACCTATTGATGTGACTAAACAGTGTTTCCGCTAAAGGATTCAAATGTCATATGGAATCAATCATAATTACACAGTGACTTTCAACATGCATTTGTTCAGTGCCTATGCTTTGATTCTGCAAGAATGGGTATTAAACCGATATTAAAATGATTCATCAAAGGCAATGGACTGCATTACAGCAGACAGAGTTAATGCTAGTATTCTTTAACAGTGTGACATGCAGCCCAAACATTAAATGTAACAGTTTACTGGGGTTAAGCGATATTACCACATTAACCTATGGTGCAGCGCTCTGCTAGGATTTAATTTTCTTTTTACATTTCCATTTTCTTTTTTCATTCAAACACACTGCATTTTGCATGTATCAGGGAAACGTTTTAACCTGAATGATGCACAGTACCCAGTGTGTCACAATCAGCATGTTTACATTTACATCGAGCTTAAGTGTTTTTGCATAATCAAGCTATAGTCTTCATTTTCTGTCCAAATATACATAGACGTACTCCGTTAACTAAATCCATGCATGTAAATACACTGTTTGAATGAAATGAAACACCTTCTTACAAAACACTTAGAACATACTCAAAACATATATACTGCTCACTAATGTTCAAAAGTTTGGGGTCAATACTTTTTTCCTAAAATGTAATACTTTAATTGAACAACAATGCATTAATATGATCAAAAGTGACAGTAAAGACTTCTACATTGCTACTAAAATGTCTATTTCAAATAAATTCTGTTATTTTAAACTTTCTAATAACCAAAGAATCCTGAAAAAATATATCATGACTCCCACACAAATATTAAGCAGCACAACTGTTTTCAATAATGATAATACCTCAGCACATTAGAATGATACTGAAGACTGGAGTAATGGCTGCTGAAAATTCAGCTTTGCCATCACAGGAATAAATTACATTTTAAAATATGTTAAAATAGAAAACAGTTATTTTAAAATTTAATAATATTTTGATGGAAAAAAAAAACTACAGCCTTGGTGAGCATAACAGACATCATTCAAAAACATTAAAAAAAATAGTACAACAACTTTTAAATGTTTAATACATGCATTCTCGCAAATGAAGTATGGGTACTGTCTTTATGTGTCAACACTGAAATTTCTCTGGGCAGCTACTCAGAGGTCTTAGAGCCTTGGAACAGTCGTTGTTTATATGCTTTAGGTTCCTATTGTTACTAGTAAAATTGGTCCCAGCAGATCACGTTCTACATTCTTGTGCATCCACGGTTCCTTGCTGCCTTTTTATTTGTTTGCTATTATTCCAGTTTTCGCCATTGTTACAAGGAGACTTGGCTATTGTTCAGCATGTTTAAATCCTTCCAAACTCTCAGTACAGCTGAGACATTGTTATTGTCCCTCTACGCTGGTTAACACAAGGCAAGAAACAACAAAAAGCCATGCTTGTTAGATAAAAAACAATTCACCCATTTACTCACCCTGATGTCTTCTCAAACATCTATGATTTTCTATACGATGAAAGTGAATGAGGAGCTATCAAACTCCAAAAATGAAAATAAAACACCTTATAAGTGGTATAAAAGTAATCCATATGATTTGCACTACTTTTTTCCCTAAAGGGTGCGCTTTTTTTCAAAATCTTCTGTGTAAGAAACAGAACAAAGTTGTTACGACATGCATTTTAGTCTGTGCCTCGCACAAAGCTTTTGCAATGGGCTAAAATGGGTGTTCTAGTACCCATTTACTGTATTGGTATAAAAAGAGAGCAACAAACATATTATTCAGCTTTTCTTTTTGTGTTTTATAGAAGAAAGCAGGCTCCTCTTTCCAGCTTGAGATGTTGGGATAGTCTCCAGCATCCCTGAGACCACAGGACACACAGTTTGGAAAATGCAAGAATGGATAAAGAACAAAGTAAGTCCTACTGGTTTGGAATGACATGAGGGTGAGAAATGATGACAGAATTTAAATTTTTGGGTGAACTATTTTTTTAAAGGTTAAGAGATAAGACAAAACTCTTACTGCAGAGTTTATTGAGGCAGTTCACAAGCATGAGGCTTGGCTTTGTCCTTTCATTCTCAGCAATGAGGGTGTAACAGCCAGGACTGGACGGAGAGCCAGACAGAGTGTTTGAATATTCATTAAACTGGTCATTAGAGAGCTGGCTTGGCTTCTAACGAACCAATCAGACCTAATGAATTTGATGTGCAAAGCCTCAGTCTTCAAGAAGGCCCCACACCGTGAGGGAGGAGACTCCAAGCAGAGGAGATTATATGAGGCTGAATGAGAGCAATTGAGAGGGAAAGGAGAATGAGTTAAAATGCAGTAGACCATGTTGTCTTTTGAGTATAAATGAAAAGATTAACTTGCTCACTGCCTGAATCATGCAACAAACAAATAGTAGAATAACGAATGGGAACATTAAACAGTGCAAAACTGGTGGTTTTGAACAGCATGTAAATTCAAAACAAGTCTGATTATATAAGCTATATATAGAACTGTTCAGTTTGTTGCAACAGTCCAGCTAATTTGATGCAGTCACTCTAGAGATCCTAACTGCACTTGTGGCATACAATCATCACTTAAATAATTAAATGTGCCTGTGGCGACATATCCAGGAAAAAAAATATTACGTTGCTTCTTGCACGTCCAGCGACATTTTCAATGTGAAATGTCCAGTGAGTGGTGCTAAAAATATGTTCAGTTTATTTGAAACAGTTGAACGTGAATCTCGCAGCATTTTATTATGTTGATTGTTGTAGATATTGTGGCAGTTCAGAAATTAAATAAAAGAATAATACTACAATATTAACGCCACACTGTCCTACACTAAACCCAACTGATAGTGTTAACAAAAGCAAACAAGAGATAAAAATGTCTTGATTGTGGTTCCAAAATGTTACCCAATTAAAGTTTCCCTTATAGTGAAATCAATCTTACAGTAATACTTTTGTAAATCACAGTAATGGTTCTCCGTTTATTTCCATTTGGACATACCTGAAAAATTAGTGGAGTCATTTGTGAGTCATTTGTGAACCCTTGTGGGGTGGTGGGGGGGTACTATGTGTAATTTATGTTGTGGAACAAATGTTCACCACAGACTTTATTTTTTCTCATAAATCTAAAAGCATTATTGGAAATTCTCGAGGAAACCCACGAGTCAATTAGCTTTCTGGGTTGACTTCATGGACGTACAGGTCTAATTGCTAGCAAAAAACACAATTTAATCTGAAGAGGATGAGGTCAAAATTAAAGGAATGGAAGGATAAAAACAAAGGAAAACAACAAGACTCTCAAGTCTTCATATTAGCTCTCACTCACTCTTGTTAGATATATTTCTGGACATGTCAATCTTAGCAGACAAGGACACTGTTAAAATTGACCAGTGATGCAACACTGGTACTCTTCACTCAATTCTGGTAGCGTATGTTGCCAAAAGGGGAGAGGGAATAGCAAGGGAAACTGAGGAAAGACAGATCTGGAGCTTTCAGTCACTAGGCATTTCAGTGATTGATTCGGTCTCTCTCTCTCTCTTTCTTTCTCTCTCTAACACATTCACATAGAAGAACACATGGTGTCTACCACATCAGATGAATCCCTCTTCTCACTCCTCTGTCTCTCGGTTGACCTTATTTACACTTTATGAGAAGCTCAGATGGACAACAAAGGAAGCCTGATCCAAGCTTTGAAGTACATCTGATTCATATCGGTGCCTAAAGTGGTAAAGTTTGATTTTGGCCTTACAAAAACATGACACTCGAGAAATAGCACATCTCTCCTCTCGCTTTGGCAAAGGCGTAGGTGAGGTTTGAAAGTTAGAAGCAGTTTTCTTATTGTCACATTTTGTTATTTGGAGGGAAGATGGAAAACTTAAATTAGAAATGGTGACATGGCAACCAACTGAAATGAGCTTAAGTACTAAAATGTCTAAAACTAAAATAAGATAAATAGAAATATAAAAAAAATGAAAGTGAATAAAAAGACAAAAGCACATAAAATTGTTACAACTCAACACAAATTCAAATGAAAATGTGAAAATTAAAAAATTAATAACTACTATAATATTATATAAACGATGCAATTGCAAATACATTCTCAGTGAAGGATACATTTGGATAAAACAAGGTTCCTTGAAGGGGTAGTTAACCAGAATGAATGAATGAATGAATACATGAATACATTTTAAAAAAGAAAAGAAAATGAAGGATACCTGCAATGCTGCATTAGAATTTGGCTAAAACAAGGTACCTTAAAGGGATAGTTCACTAACTAACAAAGTCATATTTTCTATCTTGAATTTATGATTATTATTATTATTATGTATTTGTTTATTTATTTCATTTTACAATGAGCTTGTTACAAATATGTTCTCAGTTAAGGATACAAGCAATTCTGCCTAAAAAAATCGTCTAAAACAAGGTGTCATAAAAGGACAGATAGCCCAAAAATTAAAATTCTGTCATTATGTACTCACCCCGACACAAAAGAAAAATAGTGGGGTCCAAACAATGTTGGAATGAATTGTATGAACCGTCTTTTAAGTTGCCTAACTTTTGTAAGAGACTCCAGGCCAGGAGCGCTCCTATGATTCCCTGAAAGTAGCTCACTAGTTTTTTGGAGCAGAGCAAAAGTGTGAGTACAGTGTGGTGTGATCACAGTTTCTGTGGAAGAGATAAAGGGACAGGGGGCATGTACTGCCTAGCATACTTTCGATGATATGATTGAACTTGACAAGGCTAAATGTGAGCAGGTGTCATAGATACACATCTATCTTGCATGGGCGTTGCATGGGCGACGCCAAGGGTGTGTTCTTCAAAATGTATCCCCCCCTGCACATCCTTGAGTCTCACTGGACATGGCAAGTACTCTAGGAACACTTGACAAGTGTGTCAAACTAGCGCAGTGTTAATGCTATGGGTCATGGCTTTGGTTAGTGTTGAAAGACAGGTCTTTGTGACCTTCATCAGCAATATAATGATAATATAAAAGATAGATCTGTATGGGATATTCAAAAGAGGGTTTAATCAGCTCTTATGCTCAGCTCAAAGCTCTATTGCAATTGGATTTATGCAATTAATAATTTTGATAATTTATAAATGTTTTTATTGATTTGATTCAATAACTGAGACAAGTCAAAAACAATCCAAACGTCTCAAAAAGAAAATGATTCAACAGTTAGTTCCTCTAATTTGATTAATTTAGTGTTTCAAAAGTGCCTGGTGAAAAGCAACAGTTAATTTTGCTTTGGCTGTGTTGGGACTTTCTGTCATAAACAGACAAAATAACTGGCCATATAAAGCACAATAATCAGATTCTGAATTAAAAAAAAAAAAAACGTATTCTCTCCATAGGGGAATAGATTTTTTATTATAACTTCACAATAAACCCCTAAAGACAAACCAACTGTGAACTCCGGGGGTTGTTAAACAAAGGCATATACTGTTAATACCATCAGTCAGAGCTATTACAAATTAATGAGTTAAAAATTGTGTTTAACAGCATAATTCCTATTGAGGAACTACACTACCCTTGACTCTGCAGAGAATCTTGGGAAACAAAGCATGCCAGTGCTCTGAAGCGACAACCCAGTCCCATGAAGCACTGCAAATGACGTAATCCTATCTGTCCTATACTCTCAAACTATTTATATCTCTGTATAATTTTAACAATTTGCAATTAACTTAAAATATTTCATTTCTATGCTTACAATCAACAATTTTAAATAAATATTTCTTTTTTTTTTTCAATCACATCATTTACTATACTGTACCTTCAAATTTTTGTCTAATTTTCAAATACATTTTTGGTTTAAATAAAAGTAAGATTCACCTCAGAGCTGGTTGGTTCATCATAGAACTCTATAATGAAGATTATAAAAAACAAACAAAAAAAAAAAACATATCCCCAAATCTGTTGCAATGTTTTTTACTGCTCAGATCCTAGCCACGATAGAGATGGTCTTTACACATAGTTCAAGGTTTGAGCTTTTTGAGCTATTTTCATCTCTGTTCCTAGCAGCAGGCTCTTCTACGCTCTTTCCTGTCATGAATGAGCATGCCCAGGGGGATTGTGGGAATTGTATTCCAGGTGGAAGAGAGGGCCTTAAGTGGTCGGCAGCAGGTGCTCACTTATTTAGACGAGTGACTGGATAATTACCAACACCTATTTTCAAATACATTTTTGGTTTAAATAAAAGTATGATTCACCTCAGAGCTGGTTGGTTCATCATAGAACTCTATAATGAAGATTATAAAAAACAAACAAAAAAAAAAAACATATCCCCAAATCTGTTGCAATGTTTTTTACTGCTCAGATCCTAGCCACGATAGAGATGGTCTTTACACATAGTTCAAGGTTTGAGCTTTTTGAGCTATTTTCATCTCTGTTCCTAGCAGCAGGCTCTTCTACGCTCTTTCCTGTCATGAATGAGCATGCCCAGGGGGATTGTGGGAATTGTATTCCAGGTGGAGGAGAGGCCCTTAAGTGGTCGGCAGCAGGTGCTCACTTATTTAGACGAGTGACTGGATAATTACCAACACCTGTGTGCTTATTGGAGAGCCGTTTCACTGCTTCGGAAACAGGCTGAGGATTTAACTAAACGGACAGTTTCTCCCGAGAGGGTTTGAGTGGAAACTGTGCCAAAAGAACAATTGTTAACTAGTAAACTAGGATAGCATCCAGCTGTGTGTCACATAGTAAACAAACATTCTATAATACGAGGAGAAATACAACAAGATCATATGAAAAAGAGCTGCATTAGTTCAGGGAGTCTGATTCGGATATTCTCAGACAGACACAATCTATTGCATTCACTTTGAAATGAACATTGAGAGTGTTGCGCATCTTATCCTTCTTATCTGTCTGCCTCGGGAACAAAAATGCAGTTAAAAAAAGGCTTAAATTAAATTCTGTCATTATTTACTCAACCTCACGTTGTTCCAAACCTGTATAATTTTCATTCTTCTGTGAATTTGTAAAGAATATCCTGGCTGTTCTTTTCAATATAAAGAAAGTAAATAAGCACTAGGACTATCAAGCTTTAAAATGACAAAAAGCACTATAAAAGTAGTCCATAAAACATTTACACTATATTCCATGATTTCTGAAGCTATTCATTAGTTTTGAGCGAGAAACAGGCTTTGAGTGAGAAAGTTCATACTGATCATATTTTTATTTCAATTGTATATCTTTTCAATTAATCAGTTGATCAAATTCAAAAATCCACTCTGAATGGTTCTCATGTTGCAATGATCCGACTGCTGAAAGAAGCAGCACTGTCCAATTTGTGATTAAATCGTTCTTTTTAGTAAGATCTTTTTAGTTAAAAGGTTGATCCAGTTCACAAAAGCAGCCTGAATGATTTGTTCACAAATCTGACTGATGACAAGTTCTTGAGTTCAACTCACTGATGGTTAAAATCTCACTAGATGGCAATATTTTAATCTGTTTCTCACACAAAGCTAACATATGGCTTTAGAAGACTTGAAATATAGCACACAAATCATACAGTATGAACCACTTAATTTTATGGTGTGTTTTACTATTATGGTGCTTTTGTCTTCAGTCTTGCTCATTGTATAATAGCATGGAAAATAGTCTTTAGAATTTCCCATGAAAGAATGTGATGCAAGTTTGGAACGACTTTTTCTCATTTTAAGTAAACTATGCCTTTAAGTAGAAATGCAGGTTACAGAAAGCAATATATAACATTTAGTGCATAACATTTCATTAGAAAGGCCTCTTAATCGAGCACTTAAGTGTGCCCCAATAAGATAATTTAATAAAGTGCTTAACAAAAAAGCATAAATGAACAATATTCCTCCTCACTGTTCCACATTAAGACAATAATCGTCAGTGATGAAATGCCCTGAAAACTTCACAATGAGGGGGAAAGGCAATAAATCTTATTTATGCACAACAAATCAAAGCATAAGCACATAGTGTTTGTGAAAAGTCTGCTAATTGTGTCTAATTTGATTTATTTAAGATGATGTAGACAACCCTCTACAATGACAAAGCACCAGAGAGATACTGCGTGAAAGCCCAACATAGAAATATTTACATTATTGAGCAGAAGAAACCCTGTTATTCACTTTCTTCCTTTAATACTAGAGATACACTGATAAACTTGTTGAAGAGCCGAAAATATATTATCTCCATGGTCGCGATAACACAATCAATATTTTATGATTCCAGGGACTGAGGCTATATTGAGCTAAAAGGAGAAATGGAAAGAAAAAAAGGTACATATGGCACATTATTTGAAGAATCAGACTTTGGAAAAAGCTTATATTGTATGTATCTGCTGGATCAACTTGCCATTAATTCCCATGCTTCCCTATGAACAGCCTTGAATCCTATCCTGGAATCTGTGAGAACTATAAACAATGACATAAAATAAATTAAAATCAGAACATACAAACTGTATTTATATTAGCCTACAATGCCGAATAGATAAACAGCATCTTCTGGCATGATAATTCTCCATGTTATCTGAGCAAATAATCATTTTCACTACAGCATTTTATCTCTGAGGGAAAATGTGAGATGATATCTTAATATGCACACCACAAATTCATGTTATATTTGGTCAATTTGCACAGAACCACAGAAGCTTCGTTGACAGTAACACTGACTTTCAATCTCTATTCTGCTTGCCAGCGACATGTGGAGAAGGTTTGCATTTTGAAGGGTGCTGTGCAGGTGAGATTTGCAACTGTTGGATATAATTTGCCTTTGGAGGACTCAACACAACCCACTCTGCTTCCTTAAATTTGAGATTACACTCTTATTGGAAATACAAGGGCAGCAGTTTTAGGTAAATTGGTTGTTTAAACAAGTTTCTTGCATAGATGTGAATAAAAAATAAAACTCCAAACCGACAATATCACCACTGAAGCATTAAGATGAAGTGCTTCACCCGAAGCAAAAAAAGATGGGAACTGGGAAGAATTTAAGCTAAGCTGAAGCTGAAGTATTTAATTTTTTGATGTCGCGTCTATAGTAGAGAACTATAAGTAAGACATTGGTAGATAGGTTGATTCCCCCTAAAAGTGTAAAAATTGTGGCTTTGTTTTAACTCAACCAGTGCTGCTAGTTTGGGGCCAGGACTATCTGACTAATCGCCTGATCAATCACTCACAAAGGAAGTGGGAAATTACACATGTTGGCTTTAATACAGAAAATAAACAGATGGACTTAGTATAAGTTACACAAAACAACTTATGTGCAAGCAATCAATAAGGCACAAAAAAAAAAATCAATGCTGAATGTGAAAAACTAGTAAAACAGTACTGTAAATACTGTATAGTTCCCAGTGGAATGACTTTGTCCGTATTAAATGCATGCTGTATTTAGATCCCAATGGGGAATATCACACTGTTGGCAAAAATATGCTGGAATCTCATTTCACGTCGTGGCTCACTTTAGTTGCCAGTGTAGAATCAGAAAGAGTCAGGTATTGATCAGACAAAATCAGATTTCCCCTGACAACTGAAACAGATGATTGATTTCCTTGCAGCGCTCTGCAACGCGCCAGAGACGCCGATAGACTTGAGGTGCCCAATGCTCATACATACTGCTTCACAAGTGACTGCTGCTGAGGGATGACAGATTGACCAAAACAGTGGCAATCGAAGGACAGTGCTTCAAGGGTGGTCAATCATGGTGATTAGTCTCCCGTGGTGTAAAAAGTGGAGCTGGTCTTTTTGTTGAAGCCCTAAGAGTCCATCAGCTTGGCAAGACTAAAGAATGCGTCTGCGATACAAATGCATTATTACAGCTTGTGGCTGCGGAAGTCCTTGCTGACAATTAATGGCTGCCCTTTTGAAATGCAACACTGACATTTTTCTAGACAACACCATGAGAGCAGTCTGCTATTCTGTGTTTGTGAGGCTCACTTTCTATGTCTTTCAGGCCAAAGACTCAAGTTAATGGGTGACTAGATTAGACCTAACAAACATTAGGTGGATACTGCTCACCGGAACAGTAGTGTTGAGAAAGATACTTTATAACTGTAGCTAATGTATAAAAATACAAAGACAAATATATACATTTGATACATTTTATACCTTCCAAAATATTCAATGTATGAATGGTAGTGTAAATAAATGTAAATATGTTATATTTTTAAATCAGAGCATCATGTATTTGGCACAATAACAATGAAGAGCATAATTTTTTTATCACAACTAATGCTGTCAAAATTAATGCGTTAACGCATGCGATTTTATTTTATTTTTTTTCAGTTCAACACATTAAAAATATTTAACGCAATTAAATATAGGGTTGGCCACATCACTCACAACTGCTGCTTCTGTCTCTCTTTTTTTCTTGACAAGAATTGCATTTATTTAGACGCAGAACCTCTCTACGACCACATCAGACAGGAGACTTTTCAGACGTGCACTCCAAATTCGCCTCAGCACCAGGTGCTAGTCAAACGAGCAGGTGACGAGGGAGTTTCAGTAGAAAAACAGTGAACTGCTGTCAGATGAGATTGTCAGGCCATATGTCAGTAAAAACGACTTTTCCTGTCCTGTCAGCCATTATACTGTGCTGGTAGCACATGCTCTTCAATTGCACGTACAAATGCAGTGGCGCACGCTGAAACCTGTATCATTTCATATTAAAGTGCAAAAGAAACTACGAGCATGCAGTGTTGCAGTTATGTCTCGACCACATCAGACAGGAGACTTTTCAGACGTGCACTCCAAATTCGCCTCAGCACCAGGTGCTAGTCAAACGAGCAGGTGACGAGGGAGTTTCAGTAGAAAAACAGTGAACTGCTGTCAGATGAGATTGTCAGGCCATATGTCAGTAAAAACGACTTTTCCTGTCCTGTCAGCCATTATACTGTGCTGGTAGCACATGCTCTTCAATTGCACGTACAAATGCAGTGGCGCACGCTGAAACCTGTATCATTTCATATTAAAGTGCAAAAGAAACTACGAGCATGCAGTGTTGCAGTTATGTCTTCAGTTAAGTCATGAAGTTACCAAAAAGGCGATTAAAGCTGCCTTAAAACTGTGCATGCATGTAAGTATTTGTTAAATGAGTCATATTTAAGAACATGTCTCTGAAATGCAATTGTTTTCAAAACTGTCCTGGAGCAGCCCAGCACTGTCTCCCTCATCTAAAGCCCCGTTTCCACCGCAGGAAATTTACCCAGGAACTAGGGACTTTGGGCCAGTACTCGGTGTGTTTCCACAGCAGGAACCAGGATCTAAATAAAGTTCCGGGTAAAAAATTGCATCTCAGAAAGTCCCTGCTCGCGAAGTAATACTTTTTCAAAGGTCCGGAACTTTCGGGGGCGGGACTTGGGCGCTAAGCATGCTGATTGGTTGAGTTCACGCAGCATTGTATTTCCACCACCATTTATTCAGTTAATTTTCAAAATATTACTGTTATTGTGTCATGAAATGTAGTTTTAAAAGTATTTCAGGCGAGAATGTAGTTGTTTAAAACTCAAATCTGTGGTTTATTTATAAAGACAGCGCCTATTTAAAACCGTGTTCCGCAGATTTCGGAGACGTGAGCTCCATGCGATCAGCGGGCGCAACAGGTAATCTTTGGTCTTTATTCTATTAATCTATTAATCTATTAATATGTTAAAATGAAAATAAAAAGAAGCAATACTGTTTGATATATTTCGTTTCATTGTAATGTAGGCTATATACATTCCCTGAACTACATTTCTGTGGCTATTAATATGTTTAAATGAAAACGAAAAGAGGTTGTAAATACAGTGAGGAAAATTGCAGTAGCCAAGGCGAGCTGACTGACGTTATCAAGTACGCTGCTGTTTGCAGAATTACCGGACTTGCATCGTCCCGTCCACGGGAGTTCACACTCCCGAGTCGAACTCACAAAGTCTGAACTACCGAGGATGCAAGTCCGATATTTAAGTACTTGGTATTGAGAAACGCGCGCAGACCTACGTCACCAGACTATTTGCCTATTCTTCACGGTACTTTAGACCGTGATGGAAACACAGACAGCAACAGGTCTGGGGGAAAAAAGTTCCTGGGACAAATTGTTCCAGGTAATTTC
>NW_015544192.1:1005335-1008998 GCF_001515605.1 Sinocyclocheilus anshuiensis | reverse complement strand
TAAAAGTATTTCAGGCGAGAATGTAGTTGTTTAAAACTCAAATCTGTGGTTTATTTATAAAGACAGCGCCTATTTAAAACCGTGTTCCGCAGATTTCGGAGACGTGAGCTCCATGCGATCAGCGGGCGCAACAGGTAATCTTTGGTCTTTATTCTACTTGCATCGTCCCGTCCACGGGAGTTCACACTCCCGAGTCGAACTCACAAAGTCTGAACTACCGAGGATGCAAGTCCGATATTTAAGTACTTGGTATTGAGAAACGCGCGCAGACCTACGTCACCAGACTATTTGCCTATTCTTCACGGTACTTTAGACCGTGATGGAAACACAGACAGCAACAGGTCTGGGGGAAAAAAGTTCCTGGGACAAATTGTTCCAGGTAATTTCGGTGGAAAAGCGGCTTAACACACCCGATTCAACTCGCCAGCTCATTACTAGGGACTTTCAGACATGAAGTGGGTCAGAAAAGGTAAAGAGTTGTGAGAAAATACGATGCATGTCAGATCTGCATCATGTTCAGGAAGCCAAAAAAGCTAATAACCCAACTGATGTGATGTCTGTTTTTAGATTTTAGTAATTTAGAATTTAGTGTTTGATAACTTTATTCAATTTCTGTATATTTCCTACTTGTTGAAGGGCACAGGTAAATATGACATTTATTATAATGGGTTTATATGAAGATTGTTTTAAGATCACTTGAATTAGAAGTTGCTGTTTTCAAAGTCTAATAAATGTTGAAATTGATAGCTCTTAATTATACTGTAATGTTGAATGGCTATAGTGAATCGTTAAATATTAGGGGGAAAAAAACTATTTCCTAGAGACATCAGTAGTATTGGTATCAGTGATACTCACCTTCAGTCATAAAAAAGATGCCATTAAACAAATATTAAAAATATACTGTCTTTATGTTGTTTCTACATTAATTTGAACATTGAATGTGAAATTATTGCAATATAAAAGTATATTTAAAAACTTTAATGTTAGGTGGGATTCATCGCGATTAATCACGATTTCATAATTTTTGTAGTAAATATTTAATTTACTTAGATTCAATTAAGATTAATTAGTAAATATGTTTTAGTCAGTTGACAGCACTAATCACAACATTCTCATTTAAACAGATAAACATATACTAAATGCATGAACAGCAACATTTGGCAAAAAAAAAAAAAAGATGTAAAATGCAAGTCAGTGATCAGTCAGTTATTATCAAACTGGTTAATTTACTACAAGAACCACCTGAATGAACCAGTTCACTATAATTATAATTATAATTATAATTATAATTAAAATGAACAGATTTGATATTTAGAGGTCAGTTACATTACGACCAAACTTCGAATTTACATAGCCTATATGATGAAAAGTATGATAAATGAGACCATTCTGCTGTTTGGCTAGTGCTGGTGGGGTACCCATTTGCTAGTACTTACATCTTAGCCTCTGTGTAACATACATCAATATGTTAAAAGCACTACAAAAAACAGATGGTGTGGATTATTTTCCTGCCAACCTCACAAATCTCAAATGACTACACCATCCAAATGAAAGGCTGTCTGCATTTGGTTAAAGTCATGCCCTTCAGAAATATGTCATCGCCTTTGATATCACTGCCTTTATCAATGCCACATTAAGTGGAAATTTCTATTTGCTCGAATCTCATAAAGACCACCCCATTTGACTTCTAGACCCAAATCCCCACTTCAAAAGCTTTAGATCAGAGGTGAACATTCAAGGCCATGATGAGCAGACTCCTGAACTGAAATACACCACAGAAGCCACTGAATATGCAACAGACAATTCTTCTCTGTGTATAGTTATGTTGGAGGTTGTTTTTCTCATCTGTCCTTTAAAATAAACAGATCGGCAAGTGGGGGTCTGATGATATGGAGATGTCATACATTAGCGTAATTATTTGTGCATTTGATACTACCCACATTCCCACACAGCTCACATTGCTTGGCTTGTTAAATGACCCTAGACACAATGTTGAATAAATCCATGATCAGCTCTGCTCCTTGGCTCAGCAGCCGAGAGCTTCCCCGGTGTGATTCAGGACGGCCTGCCAGCTGAGAGGTCGCAGGTAACACTGTGAACATAGCAGATGGCCAAAATACTCAGCATTTTGAAGGAGGCATGTGTATCATTTTGGTACAATTATCTCAGCTTCTGTTCCTTCATCGATGCATGTAACATATTCCACAGATAAAGCCAGGCATACGGACCATGCCATCTGTGTTCAGAAATGGAGGCCGGGACATTTTGATTGTTTAGAAACAAATTCTCTCAAACTGTTATTATAGTGGGCTTCTCCTTCTTTACCAAGATTGAATAAAAATAATTCTAAATTCTAATAAATAAACTTCTGTAGTTTTGAATTTATATAAATGCAATGTATTTAATAAATGTAATTTTAATAAAAATTATAAAATGTTTATTAAATAATTATACAAAAGTATCCATTTTGAATCATGCACAAATTTGCAGCTCCATACAGATATAAAATATTTATATGCCAAAAGTTGCATTACAGGGTGAAAGATTTCTTTAATTTAAAAAGCTGTAGTATTTTGTCTTTTTGACATTTGACATGCTGTTAGAAGAAAGGCAATTAGCTGTTTCTTAAGCAGCTTCTCAAGCTTTACACAGAAATAAATGACAAATATGTAAATATTACAAATATTAATAGATGCATTAATAAACTTGGCTCCAGGTTTCATACTGACATTCATTGTTTAAAATTGGTTTTGAGGATAATTTATAAAAAGTAAATGCAAGCCAACAGGATTCTTCCCTCCTCGCTGCACTGTGCCGTGAGAATTCACATTTCCACCATATATTGTCTAATAATGAAGTAATGTGGTTACCATGGGCAACAAAATAGAAAAAAAAAAATTCTGGGGCAGCCAGTTCTGAACTCTTTCACATGCCATTAATAATGATGTTGTTATTCTGAGGTGAGACACACACACTGCTCCCAATACACTTAGTAAAACTGTATTTTAAAGGAAGAGTTCACCCTGAAAATAAAAAAAATAAATACTCACTCGCATATTACTGTATGACTTTATTCCTTCCCTGAAACATCTAAAGAGAAGTTTATGTTTCATGTAGAGCTGCGCTTTTTCATACAATGAAAGTGAATGGTGACCAGGGGCTGTCAAGATACACAAGGTACAGAAAAGCACAATAAAAGTTTCATAAAATAGTTAATATGAATAATGCACTATATTATGCAGCCATATTATAGTTTTGTGTGAGAAACAGACAGACCTCTCCTTTTGTGCTCCGCGGAAGAAAAATGTCAGGTTTTAAAAACAAAGATTAGAAAATTACAACATTTTCATTTTTAGGTGAACTGTACCTTTAAGAAAGCTTCATTTCATTTTAAACTTATTTGGAGATTTATAAGCAAGACATGAGTATGCATTTATATATTATGATGATCTACTGTTCTTTATGTTTTACTAAATGAATATTCAGACTATTTTTATTTGGCTGTATAGTAAGAAAGGCAAGGCATTTGCACAGTTTGATTATACATGTGTTTTAACAGACAGAGTGAACAGTAATACGACTTGTCACAGCAGGAGTTTGCTGTCTTTAATGCAAACCGCCTGCTCTCAGCAATGTCATGATCGCACTGCTGTCAGACTCGCT
>NW_015544192.1:995213-1005325 GCF_001515605.1 Sinocyclocheilus anshuiensis | reverse complement strand
ACTACACACACCAACATGAGCATGCCATCACTGCCTTACTGTGTGCCTTCTTTCTCTGCCACCACACCACTGCGCTCCATGTCAATGAAGATATGTTCCCATTTGGCTAATTGGTGGAGAATATTGTTGACACTCGCAGTTGTTTAACTCAGTTCTTTGGAATTTCACTCTGATGTTTTGATCAGGGAGAATCAAACTGAACATGGTTTTCATGATTTTGAATTTTGAGCTTTTGCTCAGTCTGTAAAGACCAGCTCAGTGGATAATGAGCCCTTCAAAAGCATTCATACAGGCTTCCGATTCGTTTTATTCAGGTAATGACGGTTAATGAAAATAGCTGGAAACAAATGCAGCCCGCTTTTAATTACCCACAGATAAACAGGAATTAGTTTGCTAACAGCTTAATTGGGGTGGCAAATTCTTCCTAAAGGAGTTATCAGTCATTTCATCAGGGGGCTTTGTTGCGATTTAAGAGTTTGTCCTCGATAACACTAGCAGTGTTATTTAAATTCTCTATTCAACAGCACGTTATCAACTTTCATATTGGCAGTTAAGTTTTTATCAATAAAAGAATAAGTGGAATTATTAATAGGCTATTATTTTTTAGTCAAGTAATAGTATTTGCCCTTTTTGACAACAGTATTGCACAGAAGATTGCAATCATTCATTTGCTCATTTATTTATTTGTTTGTTTGTCTGTCTGTTTGTGTAAGTCTCTTATACTTAAGTCTCTCACCAAACAAAAATATTAAGCCGTAAAAGCTGTTGTCAACATTAATAATAACAAATGATTCTTGAGCACCAAATCAGCATATTATAAACATTTATGAAGGATCATCTGGCATTGAAAACTAAATGGCTGAAATTCAGCTTTGCCATCATAGGAGAGATAAATGATCAAACCAAGAGTCATCTGCTAAGAAATCATTATTTTGAATAGCATATCTATTGCTTTAACATTTCCTACCAAACCTATTTTATTTGAAAAGACTTATTGTGCTATTTTAAAATAAATGTCACTTTCTGTGGTATTTTGTTATCTAATGCAATGGTGTAGGTGCATGTTTGGGAACCACTATAGAAATCATGCAAAACAGCATATATATCATCTATAAAATTATATCTAGAGCAACGACAATGAACACAAAAGCAGAATGTCAAATCATGTTATACTTGTAAAGGAAGCTCTATACAGAGCAAACATTTGCAGGAAAATGTCTTGATGACAGTGAATAGGTGGACTTGGCATTATAAAGCTGAAAACATGACAGATGCTCCTTTATCAAAGCACCAATTTTGAGTGAAAGAAGGACATACATAACAGAACAGAACTAATTAAAATGCTGCAACTGATTTCAGAGCACAAGGTGTAATATTTAATCAAGTAATGCATCCTTGAAAATTCCAGTACATTCAACAAAAGGGAAGAACACTGTGCTGAAAGACTCAAATAAATTGGGTAATTCTGTTTATGTGAAAAATACCCAGCATGCATTGTTTCAAGAAATGCAAATTTTTACATTTTCACTTTTTTCCTTATTATCAGAGACACCAGAAAGTGTCTTAGTTGACAACATTGAGACCTTTGAGGCACCTTTAATGAAGTGCATCTCAGCCAGCCTCCGCAATTTAATTAATGTTAATTCAATGGTGAATCTCTAAGAATGTGAGCTTCAAAGCTTCATCAAATGTAGCTTTTATGAAATCATGAATAATATTCAAACTCCAGATGTCACATTCCATGAGTGGGGAACAAGATGTCATTTTTTAATCTGATTCAAAGTGAAAGATTAGCAGGTTAGGAATTATATAACCCATTCTGCAGGTGTCAAAGATTCACTCCCAGCTCACACAAACAAATTCTCAGTAAACTCATGCCTCTGACTCTACTAGTCACATTTGCCTTTAGTTATTAAGCCATTCATTTGACTAATTTATGTGATGCTGCCATCTGGCCTTGCTTCTACAGAGACAGTCAGTCAGTCATACTGACTTCATCTACAGCACCCAACAACACAACACATTTTAGTGGAAGGTTATAAGTAGGGTGCCTATACGGGCCATTTTTATGGGACGCACCCTTGCCAGGATTTCTATATTGCCTAAAATATCCAGGTTTTGGCTGTTAGCACTGTGCAGATCGATCGTTGTATGACATTATTTCACGAGAGCTATAGAGAGCAGAGCAGACGGCTCCTTATGCTTTCAAATCGCTCTTGCGGTACTTTGGTGTCATACAACGATCGGTGCGCAGCTTCAAGTCGAACGAACGAACAAACACGTGCGCGTATTTGCATCGCATTGATCGTTCTCACCTTCTCACGTGCAAAGCGACATGATTGGTCGATTATGTACAATACCTGCATATTATTGGTCAAACTACTTTGGATGTTTTAGGCAATATAAAAATCATGGACAGGACGTGTCCCGTATAAATGGCACATATGGCCACCCTAGTTATAAGTGAAAAAGTGTATATCCAACAGGGCTCTCAAGTTTTATCAAAAGTTTGGAGCGAGACTACATCTGTTAGGGGAGGAGCCCCTCAAATATTTGCAGCAGCGCCCCCTCGGCCCGGACCAATTCTCTCAAGTTTTTGCTAGCAGTTCAATTTGACCTATTGTTCATAATTGACCAGCACAGACGAGTTAGAAATTATAACAACTGATAAATCTGGTAAAACACAAACTAGCCAACTGAACAGCAGTGCTCAGTGTACATACTGTACACTTACAGTAGGATTGCAGAACTTGCCCTGAGCATGTATGTAAAGCTGTGTGTGTGTGTACTTGTCTACCTATCCAACAGGGGACCTTGGTGTCATTACACACTCACCAACAGGGGACCTCAGAGCCAAGAGGGGTCATTTGTCCCCAGGACCCCTGTTGGTTATGCATTAAACCAATATGTGTGTGTGTGAGAGAGAGAGAGAGAGAGAGAGAGAGAGAGAGAGAGAGAGAGCTTATGAATGGTGTTCTCTGTTGTAAGGGTTTGTTTCACATTTTGATGATGACAGGGGTCGGGGGCTCCCACTTAGAGCACTGTGGTTCCTCCTCACTCAAATGCAGAGAGAATGATGGGTTTGAACAAAACCAAAACTAAGAACAGTTTGGCTCTGGCCAGAACACTATCATCCATCATGATGGTGAAAATGGCTGGTCTTGAGTCACAGTGCTTTAAGAGGGAGTCCCATACCCCTGTCATCAAAATGTGAAAAAAATACTTACAACAGAAAAAAAAATTCATAAGCTGAAATGTGTACACACACACACGGCAAGTTATGCAATCCTATATGTGTGTAACGGAGCCGACGAGACGTGCGGATCCATTTGCAAAGCTTTAATAGAAGACAGAGACGTGGTCATAAAACAGGCATGGGTCAGACAATGGCAAACAGGGATACAGAGGGCAAGACAAAAGAGTATCCAAAGGAAGGCGTGAGTCAGTCGACGGTGAACGTAATACTGAGGGCGAGGTAAATGGGGAATCCACAAGACGAGCTAGAGTCCAGGCGAGGTGCAAACACAGTCCAAAACAGCAAGGCAAAGGGTAATTCCAAAACAGGCTATAAACTTCAACGCAAGCAGAGATCAGACAAAACGAGATAACAGGCAAGGATCAAGACACGGGTAAACAGACTAAGAAAAAGGCAGTACTAGATTAAGGAACTTAGAATGGCTCCGTAAAATCACATGATGAGCGATAAGCGCTAAAACAATACTCGGCCGTTTGAAAGGGATCTGAGTGGGGGTAATATAGTGAGTGTGTGATTGGTTACAGCTGTGTGCAATCAGTGCAATGGATGATGGGATATGTAGTCCGGGATGACATGCAACAGTTTGTGTAGTGCGAGAGTCAATGTAATGGAAGGGTGACCTCTGGTGGCGATCGAACGGAAGTCCACGGACAGGATTCGTGACAATGTGTACAACATGTACATTGAGTACTGCTGTTCAGTTGGCTCGTTTGGGGCCACACTTCTTTTTATTTTTTTATACATTTGCATTTTTGTAATATATAAAACAATTTATTTTATTTGGATGTCTTTTATCAGATTTTCCAATTGTTATAACATCTCTAGTACTTAGTTTTAGTTAGCCAAAGCTAAGTTAAAGCTTCTGGTTGCAAAGCAGTTGGAGATCAATAATGTATTAAGAATAATTTAGCACAAATTTGACTATATTCCCCAACATCAGCTCTCACTATCTTTGATCACAGGCAAATGATTTCATCCAGGAAATCACAACGCAGAAAAAACAACATTCTAATTTCTGATTGGCTGGTAGGTGGTATTTAACTCTGTATAACTCGAGACAGCTATGAACATTAATTGTCCATTAATTGCATATAGCGGCACATGTTATCCCTTACCTCTCAGCATGAGAAATACAAGGTGTGGCGTGTGAGCTTGTGAACTGGTTGTAATGCATGTGTCTCATGGTGAATGCGTGAGACTTGAGAGCCCTGATCCAAAAAAACAAAGTCCAATGAGCTGGTTGTACACAGATTCATAATACAAAACGTAATGCCTGTTTTGGCTTCATTCAGCATTATCTTCATTGCAAAAGTATCGTTAAGCTACAAAAATTCAATCAAATTATTATATAAAAATAACAGTGCATTACAAAATATTAATCTAACCTGCAATCTGGACTAAAATTGCTCAAGTCAGTGTGCAGTAAAGTTGTGGTCACATTAGATATATATTTCAGCAAAATTTTGTAATTGTAACTAATTGTGACCGCACCTTAAACCATCAGTTGTTTCATTAGGAACATTACTATAATAACTGCTTCTGATTCTGTCACATGTAGCAAAAGGGGAATAAAGCAAACCAAGACAATCTGAAATACATTTATCTCAAATCTTACTTTAATTGTTATGATGGTGATATAATTTGTGTTTACTAACATCTTGGAACTAATACTTTACTAATTTGTTTACTAATTATTAATTATTAATTCCAGCTGTGCTGACATTCAGATGAAGAGCAGGATTGCAAGTGACACTGCGTTTATACAACCATTCAATAAACAAGAAGTTCAAATTAAGCAACATTTTAGACACAACATTGTTTTTGTGCACAATTGTCTGTAATTGTGCATCTCTAAGCAACACACAGCAGTAGTTTGCTTAAATGAATTTGATTTCATATGTGAGATAGAAGGCATATATACTACTATTGAAAGTTTCCCCAGACCGAAGTAGAAAGCCGTTGAAAATAATGATGTCAGTGTGGTTCCTGAGGTCTAGTGCCATTGTTCTGCTATTCTATGGTATTATAATAGCTGAATTACCAAAATTGTAAGAATAAAATGATTTGTCAGCCATTTGCTGTCTTTTTCAGACTCGGGGCACTTGCATTGACAAAACCGGCACTCCTTATCCTTCTTAATTGAAAAGGTCACCTCAGTGGCCAACACAACTCCTTTTTCTGTGTTTACAGTGTTTTTGTAAGGAACACTGGGGTTCAGTTTAATCACTCCACCTTTCAGTAGTTAATATCGATAAGACACAGCATTTACAACCACAAGGGAACAATGTTACTGCTTGGCTCTGCAGGTTAAGACACAGACTAAACACTAAATCTCAAATGCTATCACTCTGAGCTACGATCACGCATGTTCTCCACACATGAACCTGTATCCTATTTAGCCATCTGATATATAAAGCCGGAATGGCCTACACAAGAAAAAAAAAAAAAAGGTGTTAAGTGAAAAATGGAACCCCCGGGTCAAACCTCTATCCCTGTCTTTCTCTTTATCATCACGCCACACTGGACAACAGTAACGATGATTCACACCAGCTCTTTCACCCTCTCTACCAACCCCTATAGTCTCTACTCTTCTCTTATCAAACCCAGTTTTCTTCGAATTGTAACTCATACATCACATTTAAACACATCCTTTGCTTGTGGACACAGTTAAACACAGAAATACAGCCTTCGTGAAGTCTTATTGTGTTATTGCTATTGCAAAACTCCTACAAGAAAGAAAAGTCTGTTACAAAGCCTAATCAAACCAGTTGAGAAAGAAAACCAGAAGTTTGCAGAGCATTTACTTTCCATGTATATGTACTGTATGAATGTATAGATACAATGCAAATTATGTATATGCATACACACATACATATACATGAAGAGTATTTAAAGTAAATGAATGCTAACTGTGATAAAAATGACTTAGACTGAATATTGGATATACTGAATATAATACAATCTTTCCAAAACCATACATAAGAAACATCACGTCAAAGAATTACTGATAGAAGTTTGCAATAGACCTGTAGAGTTGATGCCAGTCAACAGAAAACAATTTAGGCCAAGCTAAAAGTGACAAGGAACATTATTTAATTGTTTTATGGATTCATTTGGCAGCTCCGCTTTGTAATATGAGGCTGTAATTTTACACTACTTAGATCATTGACATCTTAATCACTTCCATTTGTTCCTCCTGCTTTACCCAGAACCATTAGCCTTGGTCTTCATTTAGAACAAACTGGGCTCTCACACAGTTTAAAGGTCATACATTTTAATGTAACACTTTCTAATTGAACCCCATTCTAATTGAAGTGCCTGATAAAAAATCTCACTTACCGAAATGCAGATGAAGTCTGTTCTGAATTAAGGAAAACCTTTAATTTAGTGTAATAGTGTGTTGACAGTTGAAATCATAGGTGCAATTATATTCAAATAAAATAATGTTTTGCCATTTTATATTCACAATGATTTTATCTGGAATCATTTATAGTAATGCAAGGTTACACTTCATACTGTACTTAAACTTTAAAAAGCATGACATGATAAAATAAAACATGGTGAATCTCAGGCATTAGCAGGCATTTTCGTTTGGTCTCATATAGAGATTCATATCTGAGAAGAAGCTATACTTCCTTACTATGGAATGTTTAGAAAACAAAAATCATACTGTGAGTGGCAAACATTTACAAAATGTTTTGTTTTTCATTTAGCAAACGCAGATGGATTAGATCACTACAGCTAGTTCATACAGTACTTTTAAAACTTAAATGCATGACAGATGGAAGTATTAAAGGATAACAAAAAATTAAATTCAAAATGAAATTATTTTCCCCAATATTCTGATTATGTAGCACATCAGTAAAAATATCACTCAAACTATTCTCATTTCTCATAATCATAAGTAAAAAAATATATGCACATAAAACAACTGATATAAAATAACATTTAACATGTTTGCTAGAGAAAGCGAGGAAAAAACATGAGGAACTGCTCACTAATGTACAGTAGCACAAACTTAAAGCAACTTCAGTTCACTTCATGAAGAATGCTTAGAAGCTCAGCAGCATGACATTAATTATGAATATAGCTTGTCAGATTTCCTTTTTGTTTGATTTTTTTAGATCTTCTAAGATAAATTTAGCCTTACATTATTGGAAAATATTTACAGCAAAGATCTGCATGAATGAAATAGGTGTATTGCAAGCTGAACAATCTTACTAATGGACAAGGTCTCGGTATCCATGTGATTTAACATTCAAGTGGTCACATACAAGTCTAATTTCCTGACAAGGTGAGCAGGTATAGGGCTGCTTTATCTAACATTGGCACTCCAAGCAATGTATTCCTGCTTGATTTTAATGAAAATACCTTTTGTTCGACACATTGCATGCATTTTCTCATTCATAGCATTTGTCACAGTATATCAGGTCACCTTTCCACCCTTGCATGGTGCGCTTGACCTTTCCAGTCAGTAATTACTATCTTCCTCTTCACTGCACTGCAGCGAACATTGTTTTGACCGGTGCTGACAAGGTGAAGTTCAAATGTGAAGGGTTTTGAGCTCTGCAATTGCAAGAATTAGGTTTTACACAATGTCTCCGGCCTGAAATATTGAAATTATGGCAATCATTTGGTGGCATTACTCATGTCAGTCATGAAGGACGTTCTGTTTAATGCTTTCAACACTTAGTGACTGTTTAAAAGCAAGGATAAAAAATCTCAGATTGAATCTTTGAAACCAGAGTGTATTTATTTTTTAATCTGGTTATTTCAAGATAAACAGTCTGCTGAGTTTCTGTTTCTATAATGCCTACTTTCGATGGGATAAGCCCCTATGAACTGCAATATCCTACTGTTGACAATAAGGATTGGGATGTCTGCCAAAAAAAGGGTATGTATATACTGTATATATATATATATATATATCCAATAGCAAATCCAGCTGCAATAAAACCTTTTTCTTGTCGGACAGCCCATGGACAATGATGCCCTGGGATTCATCTCACAATGGAGGGAGTCAGGGGACTAAACAAGATCACACACATTAAACCAAGCAAATCTGTGACAGGTCAATCCCCAAGGTCCACACTCTTCCAGTGCTACATAACCTCTCATGGATGTCACAGCAACAGAATGAGTGGCACTCTATGAGAGAAACATATTGGTTGAATGAATCAGAGCAAAGGAGAACATTGGGAGATCCGTTTCAGGAATGAAACACACACAGTATTAAAAACTGGGTTATTTTTTCTTGGGACAAAGTGTCAAATGTTTTATAAGAAACATTTTTTTTTTTACTTTAAATAAAAATTAAAGTTTTTTTTTTCTGCACATCTTTAATCAATTTGATTGTTATTCAAAGTTAAGGGGTATTTTAGGGGTGTTTCTTTTATTTCTCTGGTCTGATACAGAAGTAAATTAATTCAGAACATTCCAACTGAGTATTTCCTTCCAAGAAATCCACTTGTTTGCTATTCTATTGAACATTCAGAACTCTGTGCCTGAAAAATATTTTTGAGAATAATTTGAACTCTTTTGCAAGATGTAGGTAAAATTACAATTTTGAAGCATCGATAAATTAAATGATTTATTTCAAGGTAGTATTATAGTTTTTGTGAAACTGCACTGGTACACAAAGGTTTAGTATCCATATTCAGTATTTATTAAAGGGGTGTAATCCACAATCAATGTCCAAAAATAAGCAAAGGTCATAAAATGGGCAATCAGTCCAAACAATAGCCACAGGGTAAAACACATGCAGAGGCTGATCCAAAGAAAGGCAGGGAAACAAAACCAGGAACCGAGGCTTAGAAATGCAGTCGTGGCCTAATGGTTAGAGAGTCGAACTTGTAACCCGAAAGCTTCGAGTCTCAGGTCCGACAGGAATTGTCAGTGGGGGGAGTGAATAACCAGCACTCTCTTCCACCCTCAATACCACGACTGAGGTGAGACCCTTGAGCAAGGTACCGAACCCCCAACTGCTCCCCGGGCGTCACAGTACATGGCTGCCCACTGTTCCAGGTGTATCTTCACGGTGTCTGTGTGCTCACTACTGTGTGTGTGCACTTGGATGGGTTAAATGCAGAGCACAAATTCCGAGTATGGGTCACCATATTTGGCCATACGTCACTTCACTAGAAATACAAGACTCTCCCTGCATCCCAATGTTCATACAATCCATCCTAAGTAGTATGTGAGATTAGAATAAGTGTGTCCCAGAGCATAGCAAGTTGAAAAGAGTATGCCAGAAGTCCCCAGATGGTCTACTATTTCAGGTCGATTTTTGAAGTGTGGATCCGTGCACACTCTAATAGCTAATATTACCCACAATCCATTGCGCTTTGACAAATGATTCGGTTGAGAACCACAAACACGAATAAAAAGCGTAAAAAAAAACTACAAACATGGAAGATGCGCGCGACCGACGGTTAAAGGGTTAGTTCACCCAAAAATGAAAATTCTGTTATTAGTTACTCACCCTCATGTCATTTTTTGATGGAATCTGAGAGCTGTCTGACCCTGCATAGACAGCGATACAACTGAAATGTTCCCAAGTCCAGAAACGTAGCAAGGAGATACGCTGTTTACGTCCCGCGGATACTCTCCAAAATGGCGCTACAGGGTGATGCGGAGGAGACAAATTGTTGAATAAAGCCGTTATTATTTTTTTATTTTGCACACAAAAATTATTCTCATAGCTTCGTAAAATTACGGTTGAACCCTTGATGTCACATGAATTATTTTACAGATCTCCTTGCTACGTTTCTGGACTTGGGAACATTTCAGTTGTATTGCGGTCTATGCAGGGTCAGACAGCTCTCAGATTCCATCAAAAATATCTTAATTTGTGTTC
>NW_015544192.1:990970-995023 GCF_001515605.1 Sinocyclocheilus anshuiensis | reverse complement strand
TCTTAATTTGTGTTCCGAAGATGAACGAAGGTCTTACAGGTTTGAAACGACATGAGGGTGGCATAATTTACATTTTTGGGTGAACTAACTCTTTAAGTAGAGAGGTTTAGATAAAGGGGTTTGAGTTACTAATAATCAACATTTAACCTGGTAAAAAAAAACATTTATTTAATGTTATCTGTGTTATATTTCATCTGCAACAGCAATGTAAACTTTTATAAACATCCGTTTGGTCATAAACTTTTAAATAGAAAAAGAAGACCCATGGCTGGCAGATCAACGTGCTACTTCTTTTCTCTTCGATACAGTAGGAAGTTAAATTAAAGGAAATGTGGAGGATGTTAACTGTGACAAGACGATCGACAGGCCAGTTTACAGTGACAGGGTGCATGTAACTGTGCGACAGAGCGGCCCGTTAAAGACGCAGTTGAATGATGTGATAGTACACCCCAAAGCTTGCCTACTCTTCTACTACACACTCAAAAGTGTGTACTTTTTCTTCACCAAAAAAGTACATACCTTAAGGGCGTAGTGTAAGTAGGCACATTGGGACACAGCATTAGCAATGAATGACAGAGAGATCCGGGCTTATATAGGTGAGCTAACAATGCTAATGAGACACAGGTGCAAAAAATGAGTGCTGATGAGACCGAGAGGATTCTAGAGGATTATGGGGAATGAAGTCCTTGATAGAGTGGCAGAAGTCTGGGATGGAGTGCCCTCTGGTGGCCATCAAGGGCACTCCAGCTGGTGATTATGATAATAGTAAGCAAATCCAAACAAACAAAAAAACTAGCTATCCATTGCTCATCATCTTATTTTTGTGGGCCTTACATATGCCTCCTACTCCACTTCATTGCTCATGGGCTCCTACGCTGAGCATCCAGTAGATATTAAATAATTATGTGCTTAAATAACTGATGAGGCCGCTGTCTAAGGGAGTTCAGTGGTATTCCATTTTCACAAGACATTTATTTTATATAACTTGCAGGTCACACATTCTGTTGAGCATTTTTACACTACCTTTTGCCATAGTGAGATCATTTTTACATGAAAACATATAATAGCCAGTTAGCAAACAAGCCTAGCTGCATTATGCATGATCATAAATGAATCCAGTCGTCCAACTATAGATGTAAATGTGAAAAGAAAAGTTTGACTAATGGTTAAAATGCAGAGTTGCTACTAGTAATAGGGTCTCTTCGGCCTAATAAATATACAAAACTACTACAAAACTAGCAGCATACAAAAGTACTTTTGCAAACCACAGGAATGTACTAACTTATTTTTTACTTTATCATGTTTGGGGATTTCAAACCATCAATAAGTCTGCATGTTTCCACTGGACTGTAAGGCATGAGAGCTTTGCAGGAAAATTTGTTTTAAAATAATGACATACTGACTCATTTCAGACCCACAGGAGGTTGAAAAACACTCTTTCTGCCCAAATGTCTGGCAATCAGATTTCACATTGTTGACAAGTATTGCAACATCTGAGCATTAATGCAGTCCAATATGCTCATTCTAAAAAAAAAATTATATCACATTGTGTGAAATCAAACTTCCCTTGTTCTTTTGAGATAAGAGTTCATTGTACTATGAAAACACACGTTCCAAAGTCAAAACTTGACTTGATGCCACATGACCAACTACAATTAGTGTATTTAAATGCACAACAATATGCTGATAACAATCGCTAAACCAATCATTTTAAAAAACCACCAACTTAAGAAAAAACATTCACATTATAGTATTTGAAATAATTTTTTCTTCTTGTTTTTATATGCACACCGAATACACTGCCAGAACACTGCTAAAGGTGTTTAAACACAGAGTGAAAATCGGGTGAAACTGGGGGCAAAACTGGGTGTGTTGTGAAAATGACTTTTAACCAATAAAAAACACAATAATTTAAGATAGTGAGTCCCAGACCAGAAACAGGTTTGGAAACCACTAGATTCATGCATTTACATGACCTCTACAGATTCTCAGGTTATTAAGTAATTTGTATCATGCACAAAATGTACAATATTCGTGTTTCAAAAAATTGAATGATGTTGTGAATTTTTAAAAATTAATTAGTAATATTAGAAATAATAATTTTTGGTTCCCCCAAAACCAACACCAACTAATGCACCAACCAACTAATGTTCATAAAATGCAGATTGCATTTCCATTTCCTCCATGAGTGTATTTTCATACACAGATTAATAATGCCATTTATACAGTTAAAAGCCTGTCAGTGTATCATCTGCTTATTTGCTATTCCTCTTTAATCAAAAACCTATGAGGACGGAATTGCAAACTCGTGAAAAAAAAAAGGCTAAAACCTTTGGTTTGGAGTAACATCTGCGCTATCACATTGCAGCCTTGAGAACTGCTGGGATGTTGATGTGAAAGGACTATTCCCCTGTCTACATCAGAAGTGGGCTGTGCTGACTTCTCTTTTTACTTAGACAAATGGTCCCATCTGTAGTGAGCCAAATGTTTTACAGAGCAAGGCCACAGAGCAAGAAATGCCTCTCCTTCCCAGCAAGAGCGGATGGAGCGACGAATGCCGGGAGGCGATCTTCTGTTACCTGTTCATCTGCCAGCACGGGCTGATTCACTCGGTCCAGACAGCTGGCCTTCTATCGCTCTCTGATGCCATTTCCCTTCCATTCCATATTCAATGGAAGTCCACAAAATGAGAAGCCACATTCCCTTTGTCTGTTTCTCTCTCTTTCGCTTCAGGATTTACTAAATGCCTCAGCACGTCAAGCAGCAGTCTCAATGTATCTGGTTCAGATCAGGTCCAAACCGGTCCGCTCTACACTGTCTAAAATCCTCATCCCCATTCAAACAGTCATCTGTATCGAAAATACCCATTTACTGTTTGATTACTTCACTTCCCTGTCAAGTTACATGAGCAAATCAATGCTTATTACAAGAGCTGCCAGAGGAGGGATCAAATGAGCTTAAATGTGTGATTGCTGGGTCTTTGCTGATTGTTTCCTCTCATCATTGAGCCATCCTCACCATATTACACCATGCTTACATGTTTTCCTCTGGGAGGAGGCTGTTTGTTTAGACTTTCTACTCAAAAGAGAATGCAAATTGGACTAAATTATATTTCAATAAAAGAAATATGCAGTTCGTGCCTTGTAAATTAGAGTGTAGACTCTGGCATTGAAGTGAAATAATGAAATGAGGCAATGTCATTGGTTCATTCACTATGGAATTTCTATCATCCCATTGGTTCTGTTTAAATGAGTTTTATTTCCTTTGTCACTGTGAAAGGTTGTAACATAGGTCTCTCATTTAATTATATAATTATACACATACAGTTCAAAAGTCTGAGATCAGTAGGATTTTTTTCATGGTTTTGAAATACATCTCCCATGCTCACAAATGCTGCATTTATTGGATAAAAAAAACAAACAAACATATAATTGTGAAATATTATTACGATTTAAAGTAATATTTTATTTGTAATATATTTTTAAATGTAATTTATTCCTGTGATGGCAAAGCTGAATTTTTAGCAGCCATTACTCTAGTCTTCAGTGTCACATGATCCTTCAGAAATAATTGTTAATTTGTTTCTCAAGAAACATCTCTTATTATTATTAATGTTCTCTGGAATCTTTGATGAAAAGAAAGTTTGAAGAAGGGCATTTATTTGAAATAGAAGTTTTTTGTAACAAGGCAATTTAAGACAGCTGTTTTTTTTTTAATCAATTTAATGCATCCTTATAAAAAATGTTCAATGTAATGCAGCTGAATAAAAACATTAATTTCTATATGAGAAATCATATGCATTATATTGCAAGTTGAAATTTTGTGGAAGAACATTTCAGAGGATGTTAAAACATATATATATAAAAAATGACCTTGACTGAGCAAACAGAGCAATGGCCAACTCTTTTTTCTATCCTGTTTTAGTAAATATGTTTATATGTTTAAGTGTTTTCACTTTACCAGACCATTTTTTTTTTACAAAGGCTATTATACACTTTATGGAAATATTACAAGCACTTTTATTTTTATTAAAAAAAAAAAAAAATTAAAATA
>NW_015544192.1:984553-990904 GCF_001515605.1 Sinocyclocheilus anshuiensis | reverse complement strand
TATATGTTGAGCACAAAAACTATTAAACACGACATGAATAACTCAGGAAATCTGCAGTTTTGTTCTGATGCTTGACATCTCTTTTGTGACTCTGGCACCTACTGTGACATGCTCTGCCAACAATCTGGGCAAAGAATCAAACCTAGAGACCCGTTAGCTGGACCCAGTGTCACAATGCCTGACCTATGGAGCTTCAGCACAGATTGACAGACCTGTGATTGACTTGAAGGTTTGTCACATTTCATGAGCTAAAGATGGCCCGTATAAGGGCAAGTCATACTGTATATCAGTCAATCTACATAATCTTTTTTTTGTAATCTTCTTTCCCGTTTACATTGAGATCGACATTCAAAAGCTTGTAACGCGACATGTCATATCTTAAATGTCACAAGCTAAATGGGTTGGCTAATTCTTGCACGGCTCAAAAATACCTTTTTAATGTTACATGTAAGTAAGTATATGTCAAACACATTGTGCATTGACAAAGTGCTACTTACTTAGCATTGTCAATCCACAATCTCCAGCATAAAATGTACAAAAGCACACAATATAGTTTTTAAGAGATTCATAAACAACCAATGTGATGATTTGTTCCTGAACCTTTGAAAATGTCAACCTATTCAAACATGGACTAAACACAGTCAGTGGTGGCAAGGTATTTGCTGTCATTTATTCTTTTATCAGATTTAGGGCAAAGGATCAATGCAATTTAGCTGATTAGGAATAGAAAGACCGAGGTACGTGTGTCCTTCAGAGGGCCATCAAATGTGCATAGCCAAAAGAATGTGGGCAATGCAACATGGTAGAACATGATGGGCATACCAGAGGAGGTGATGCCAATCAAATGAGACATGAATATAAATAGGGCACAGCACTAGCTCTAGCAGTGACAGCTTATGCTGATTAGATTTTTTCCCCCCGCACTGACAGGCCATTACAAATTCATCTTCTTTTTTTCATTCTAGACGCGCTACATGACCTATGAATGCCAGACTGCTAATGTAAAGAATACTGTCCTCACAACACAGACATAATTGAATATCTTAGCATGACATATTGGTTTTGGACACATCTGGGCCTGTTCATATGTATTAGCTTCTTGCAAGATCTGTGAGGGATGATACAAATTAATTGCGCCAATCAGATGAAGTGAGAGTGTGGGAAAATACAGAGTGACTCTCTCACTAATGGTCACGTATATAGTCTGGGTAGCACTTTTATTTATCTGTGGCAGTATGATCTATACTTGATTTAGGATAAGACCACAGAAATCTATATAAACTACATCTAAGTCAGATCAAAATGACTACATAGAAAATCAAGGATTCAAAATTCAAATGTAAAACTTTTGCAGCTTTTGCAGCTCAAGTGCATATGTGACCCTGGACCACAAAACCAGTCTTAAGTGTCAATTGTTTCAAATTTGAGATTTATACATCATCTGAAAGCTGAATAAATAAGCTTTCCATTGATGTATGGATATTTGGTAGGATAGGACAATATTTGGCCGAGATACAACTATTTGAAAATCTGGAATCTGAGGGTGCAAAGAATCAAAATATTGAGAAAATCGCCTTTAAAGTTTTCCAAATGAAGTTCTTAGCAATGCATATTACTAATCAACAATTAAGTTTTGATATATTTACGGTAAGAAATGTACAACATATCTTCATGGAACATGATCTTTACATAATTTCCTAATGATTTTTGGCATAAAAGAAAATTCTATAATTTTGACCCATACAATGTATGTTTGGCTATTGCTACAAATATACCCCAGCGACTTAAGACTGGTTTTGTGGTCCAGGGTCGCATATTGACATTAAAGAGATAGTTCATGCAAAATGAAAATTATGTCATCATTTACTTACCCTCATGACATTCCAAACCCGCAAAACTTTGGTTAATCTTCTAAACACAAGTTAAGATATTTTTAATGAAACTATTATTATTATTATTATTATTATTATTATTTTCATTATTTTGAATGAAACCATTGTCCATCCACTGAAAGTCTAGGTAGTGTAGCCTAAACTTAGAACTTCCAAAAATGTCAAGGCATTGTTAAAAAATTCCAAATGAATAATGAATCTTAATAATTTATAATAATAATTAATTATTTTCATTTTTGGGTGAACCATCCCTTAAAGCAAAAGGGGAGATACTACAGATGCATGATACATCAGTACCATATTGGTTATCAGCGAATAAAAGAGATTTGTTTGGCTTCTCGGTATAGACAGATATTGATTATTTAATTGTGCATGCTCATTTCAACCTATTTTAACATGCACATTAACTTTGTTGTAATTTAATGCTCACTTAAAGTTCATCTTTAATAAAAGGAATAACTTTATAACTCTGTTAAATGTAATATTTACCAAATTTCAAAATGAATATCCTTTTTAGTTAAATAAAAAATAAAGAAATACAATATAAATAAAAATACAAATGTCACAATTCAAAGCAGGCTGTGGTGACCTATGAATGATTCATTTTTGTGCGTTTAAGTAGTTATAATGCACACAAACGTGCATCAATACACTCTGACTTCTTAATTAGTGAAACAGGAACTTAATGAGAGAGATTTAGAGAAAGGCAAAGAGAGACAGATAAAAAGAGAGAGAAGGAAAGAGACCAAAATCCCATCCCCAGTCTTCCAAATTCAATCACTGTGGGTAGAGAGTTCATTAATAGAGTTAACCGGCTAATTACCAAATGATGAATAGAGTCAGCACTCCCCTGAGACGCCCAGCTGGTGAGGCTCCGAGGGGCCCGCCAAGTCAGGGGAAAAAGAGTGTTAAGCATAGAAATAAATTCCTAGTGACAGCTCAGTCAGTGAGAGCATGGTCTGTGCTGCCACCTGTTAGAGAATCGGTATGATATATGGATTCAAATCAAGATTTAGAACACTAGTGTCACATTAATGTGATTATTAATGGCATTATGCAATAACTTTTGGACTGCAGGGGCGTCATGCACCTATTTTTTGAGGGGGCACCATTGACAGTCCTGGCTGGTAAGACATGATTAAAAAGAAAAGACAAACACTTCTAAAAAAACGTAAGACTTGTAAGTATAAGATGTCTCACTCTATTGACACAGGGTTTATTTGGAAGGGGTCCTGTTCAAATCTTGGAATTTTGCAACCGACGATATATAGATATAGAATCAAAATTATTAAAGTACATTGTATTTAAATTAATTACTGTGTATTCATTTTGTAGGATATTATTGTGAAGTTCAGTTATAAAACCCCAGTAACTGAACATGGGTTCCAAAGCCATAATATAATATAATATAATATAATATAATATAATATAATATAATATAATATAATATAATATAATATAATATAATGTGTCTGTAAAGTCTGAGGCTTAGGGGGGCATGTGAATGGGCATGGAGATAAAAATGGGCAAGATTCAGGTTTCTTAAAGGCATCTGCATGGCCACAAAAACCAGGGATACTGCTGTAATGTGTTTAAAAATCATTGTTTTATAGTAGCTCCATGTCAGAACATATCAGGCTACACTTGTGGCTGAAGAGAGGACGGCAACACAGAAACTCAAGGTTAAATCTCTTAAAAAAGAGAGAGATTTTTTTTCTTTCATTCACTCTTAGGTTCCTAACAAAATGTTTTCCCCTTTTCCCTTGCCTTCCATGCCAGAGGAACATTTTTCAATGTGATGTGCAAAGTCGGACAGAATCAAGGAGCATTGCTTATTGGAAAATGATAAATAAATACATTTCACTACATAAATAAAGGCTCACGTCAATCAGAATAATACATTTTTTGTATTTTAGCAACGTGGAAGTGTTAGTGCTAAAAAAAAACCAGAACCATATTCAGAAAAACAGGAAATATATGATTACAAAAAACAAAACAAATCAAAACAAAACAAAACAAAAAATCGAATTTATTTATATCCTTATTTAGAGCTCTGAACTCAGCAAAAAGTACACAGCAGCTCAATGTCACTTGCCAGATTTTTGAGAAGTCACAGACTTGAAATCCTGAACTCCTCTAGGGGAATGCTTTTATATGCAAGCTGCTTCACAGATCAAGAGATGCATGGTACATGCACACTACAAAAGCAGCTCAAAAACATTTCATTAAGCGTAGATTCTCCTGTTTTCTCTGGTGAATGGTTTTATGTTGTCTGTGTGCTGCCTCCTTTACAGAACAATTTACAATTACAGTCATTTAATAATGTTAAATTGCAGCAGGGATTTCTAGGAAATATCATATTTGATGCTTGATGAACACTTCACTTGTGTTCACTTCACAACTTTTTTTTTTCCAACCAACAAAATAAGTCATAACATTTTAGGGCTGCAAACCTCTAGAAATGCTTCGTGTGCATAAGACTGAAGTGTTAAATCTAATTAAAAATGCAAGGCTGCATACATTACAGAGCATGAAATAAAAGATGCACAAAGCAGTTAATAATAAATGAGCTTCATGGTGGAGAGAATGACGTGCCCCTCCAGGGTCTCACTTCAGACTTGTGTAATTCTCCCCAACTTAATAGTGGTTTAAGTGGCACCGCTCAAAATACTCCTTGTGGGTTCAGTTGTTTGCACAACCTGAGGCTGACCTTGACACTAGCATTATTTATTTGAAGCCCTCCGAAGTTTCTGCCATTCAGTTAGTTTCTCTACAGGTGGAGCGCAACATGACAAGAGAACCCAGAGCTTTTAGCAGCATGATGCTGATAGACAATGTCTTGGTCAGCGTGCTACCATGTAATCATCACATATGATACTGCTGACCTTTCTCAGCCTCTAAAACTCTTAGAACAAGCAGCCAATTACATTATATGTGGTGTGTGACAATTTGAAAAGGTCAATACAAAGAATGTGAGCCTGGAAGCGGCGTTGGAGGGTTACACAACTCAAAACAGCTGACATAACAGGGTTGTACAGTGTACTGATGTGGATCCATTTGTCATGGTTATAACACTTTTTCTACTGTGACTTGTGGGGAGTCATGGGAAACAGCATAAAGGTGTCATCTAACAAGAAAGATTCTGCTGGAGAAAGACATTCCAATGACTTTTTCGCCAGCACTATCATCTTGTTAGTACTGTTTCATAAGTATTCCTATGTAAAGTGTTTCCAGATACTAGAATGTACTAGAAGCATTTTACATATGAACAACTTTGGAAATAGACAAATGTTTAAAAATCCATTTAGGTTCACATAATATTTAATTCATGGATTTAATAGATTGATTGTGTTGCATTTATTCATTGCCATCAATCCAATATATTAAATAAACATATTACACTAACGTTTAAAAGTTTGGTAAAACTTTTAAGTAATTATTTACTGACTACTGTGTATTCAATCATACCCACTGTAAAAAGAAAAGTCTTTTGGCCATCAATCTCAAATTTCATCGGTTTTGTCCTTGATAACTGCTAGCCCTAACCTCCTATCCTGATGAATTAAAACAGCTTATTTCAAGTAACTGTGACAGGTTTATATCCTCTCCTGCCTCTCCTTGTGGATCCTCCTAGCACTTGCTGGTACAGAGAGTTCTGGAAGTTAGACTCATGGTATGAATGTCATGAATTTTCACTGTGCTACTGGCCGGATTGTTAAGAGTAATTGCATTCCACTGGAAGCTCCTGACGTGCATTTGCTGCCTGTGGCAGATCTGGAGCCCAGATTGCAGCCCAGCCCTGGCATAAACCGGCCCCTTCTCTTCTAATGCACAATAAAAAAACGAAGGAATGCTCTGTATTTCTACACCGATGGCTGTAAAATCCCTCTACTGAGTAACGGTGTATACTGAGTATATTACAATGATTATTTTAGATATTACAAAGATAGTCGGGAAATGTTATGAATATTCTTTCTGAATTTTTGCTTTCTGCCTAGAAGGTTGCTTTATAAAATAAAAAATGTCAAGTCAAGTCAAGTCACCTTTATTTATATAGCGCTTTTAACAATACAGATTGTGTCAAAGCAACTGAACAGCATTAATTAGGAAAATAGTGTCAATAATGCAAAATGACAATAGTAAACACAAATTTTTCAGTTAAAGACAGTTCATCATTGAATTCAGTGATGTCAACATCCAGCTCAGTTTAAATAGTATCTTTGCAATCAAGTCAACGGTATCGCTGGAAATGAAGTGTCCCCAACTAAGCAAGCCAGAGGCGACAGATGTGGTTAATGTAAATGTGGTTAATGTACTAACATGATCAGATTTTAAAAGATTATGTCAAGGTTTACTTTGCCACGCATTCACACTGTACCCTCAGTCAGCGGAAAGGCCATAAATAAAGCAAAATGCAACAAATAAGACATCCTGTGGAAGCATGTTGATACAGTATATA
>NW_015544192.1:975988-984300 GCF_001515605.1 Sinocyclocheilus anshuiensis | reverse complement strand
TATATATATATATATATATATATATATATATATATATATATCTGTTATACTTGTTTTCTTGCAGTTACATTTATATCATTATTCCGTACTGACATTTTTATCAAGATCACCAAATTGTGTGTCAGACCTTTATGCAGTCCAATGCAATAGATACAACACAATGCCAAGGATTCTGCCGAGAGAAGCAAAGGCACTGATTTCAGAAGCAACGAACCTGTTTATTTGGCCTGTCAAATTCCTACCACACATGGCTCAGGGCTCATTTTTTTATTACGGCAATCACACTCTTTAGTATTCAAGCAGTCACTGAAATTTCCCAGCGCAGTTGAGGCTCCGATCTCTTTATTTCCTCCTTTACTCCAGAGAGCGTCACGGGACTTGTACTCTCTCTTCCATCCAGACACGCTCACGAGTGTCTTTCCATCTCCACTGAACCGCCAACAGATGTTAATTTATACAGATGACCCTTTCTTTCTGCTGTTTAATTACTCATTGTCCTCTTGTTAATGAACTAGCCCTCGTGCTGATTCCGCAGAGACGTCCCACAAGACGACCTGGGTGCTTCTGCCAGGGTGTATTTGAGAATCACAATATTCACTGATGCATGCAAGAATAAATACAAATCATAAAAGTTTCATAATGGAAGCTATAAGCACCAGACAGGTTATGGAAGCTTTTGTTGAGCTTTTGTCTGGGCTTTGATTTGTTCATTGCTTTCTGATGTGACTGCGTGCAAAGAATAACTGATGATATGAGCTCCTAAAAGTGCACTCAGAGGGTTTTTACTTACACTTGACTAGCTCCTCTTCATCTCATTGGTCTTCCAATTTATACTGACACCTATCGGCATGGATGCATGATGTTGGCTTATTATGATGATGATGATGTCTGTTCATCTTCCACTATCTTCCTTTTCATATATGTCTCTCTCAAAACATTATTTTGGGGAAATATAGGAAAAAATAGCTTAATTTGATACAGTACTTTTTAAAATGTTTTAATGAAGTCTCTTACGCTAACCAAGGCTGCATTTATGTGCTCAAAAACAGTAAAGATAGTAAGATTGTGAAATATTATTACAGTTTGAAATAACAATTTTCTATTTAAAATACATTTTTAAAAATGCAATTTATTTCTGTGATGGCAAAGCTGAATTTTCAGCAGTCATTACTCCAGTCTTCAGTGTGACATGATCCTTCAGAAATCATTCTAATATGCTGCCTTCATAAAGCATTTTGACTGTACTGTATTTAAAAAAAAAACATATTAAATAAATATTTTTCATTTATTTATTAACATTAATCTATTTTCCTATGACATAAAAATGCATCATATTGAGGAGAAAAACGTAATGTTTATATTTATTAAATTATTATATTTTATTTATGAAATTATATTATTATATAATACATTATAGTTTTTTAAAATATACTGTATTTTTTCTGATTTAATAATTGTATGTATCAGATGTATCAGAAGGTTAATATGCAGTAATATACATTTGTGGAAATTGACTTTGATTTTTATAAAATGTAGACATTTCTGATTTACATTAAATGTCACACCTAACTGGACTGAATGTGTTCTGGGGCTGCACAAGAAAAAATACTGAGATTTTGAAGAAAAAATCTAAACAAAACTTTGGCCATCGTGTGATACAACAAAGCAGAGAAGCCGAGAAGTAGACTCAGTCGATCAATATTAAAGTCTGTCAAACAGTTTTTTTGTTTGTTTTTTTGCATCATGCCTGTTGGAAGCATGACATATATATGTGTAACCTACATATTACACAATTAATCAATTATTCTCCTATGACTGTATATAAATATTTTAATGATAAAATTAAAATATGGTAATGATAAATTCTGCCCGACTGGCAGCACAAAACAAAATTTTATATAAAACATTTTTATGTGTCTTCTTATTTATAAAACTAAATAAATGTATCAACATTTGTAATGAGACTGCTGTTGAGCTATACATTTATTTAAGTTTTGACAGTGCCACTGAGCCAGTCTTCAAGAATCAACCTACGAATGGCTAATTTACAGTCTCTGCATATTAAACTGCAATAGGAGAACGCATCTCGTCACTGAAAGAATCACACACACTTCACCTTTAAGATTCTTAATTTTCCCACTTATTTATTCTGCTTGTGTCTCAGTCAGCTTTAAAAATGTAGTGAGAATACTTTGATATTCATCATGGCAACAGTAATATGTTTCCACATTATTAATTTCCAATAAGGGTGACCCTGGAATGGGCGAGTTACTGAGATCACAGCCCTCCAATCTGCACTGCGCCCTTGACATAGCCACTAACCTCATGTTGCTTGAAAGGAACTGTCCGTGTAATTAGTTTACTGCAATATGCTTTGAATGAAAATGGGTGGCTAATGTTTTGAAGACAGAAGCTTTTGTTCCTGCGGTGGTCTTAGTATTCTTTGTCTAGCAGGAATATTCATTTATAATAAATATTTATAACACTTATTTTTCTTTGCTGGTTCCTGCTACAAAGGCATGTGGGTGTATCTAGTGTGTAATGAAGGAACTGATCACTCTGTAGCTGCCCTGTGCACACGCCATCTCATACAATGCTGAGAGCACTTTTGTAATTATTGCTTCCAATTTCTGGCAGTTGCACTGGTGTAGAGACAAGCTTTTAAAAGCCACTTTGACATTTAGTTTAGGGAGGAATGTAGCATGAGGGCTGCTGGAGCTGGGATTTTTTGACGTGCATTTGTCTGGTCCTCTATAATATTCTTATGTCCAGTATTGTTCTCCTCATCGCCTATACTGCATGCACACCAAATCTCAATTCATATACTATTAATCCTCTGCGTGTTTGTGTGTGCTTTTCCATGACATTCTAATTTATTGAGATGCACCTGTATATAGTCCATTGATTTTGATTTTTTTTTTTCAGTGATGAAAAACCATTGAAGAACCATTTTGGATTCCCAAAAGCCTTTCTGTGAACAGTTATTAAAATAACTTTTATTTTATAGTCTAAAGAACTGTTTTCCTTATTAAAAAATAAATAAAAAACTTCTGTGCAATGGAAATGGAATACAAAGGACATTAATGGTTCTTCATAGAACCATCAATGCCAATAAAAAAACATTTTTTAACAGTGTATCTTTTTCTGTGTTGATCTAGAAAAATAAAAAGTGAAGAATTATTATTGAATACTGAGTTACAGTGAGTTGAACTTAAAACAATTCTCTATTGTTCATCCGTGATGCTGAATGACATCTGGAGAATGAAACCATCACGTAAGAACCAAATGAAAAGAGTTTTGGAACAACGTGTTGATGAGTCCCTGACATGCCATCTCCACTGAAATCCACGGGTCACGTCAATAATGCAAGAGTGACAAGCAATACAAAGAACCATATTGATCAGGCCTCCCCCAACACTCAGTCTCCTTTCTTCCCACATATCAAAGCTCTGCTCATATTGGCATATAAACCAGGATTATATATATATATATATATGAATTATATGTGTATATAAGAAAACAAATGTGGTGGGCATGTTGTGGTGCTGTATGGGTAATAAACTTCTGTTTTGATGGCTGTGTTAATTATGTGGACATGATTTTACTTAGTATTGATATCTGTCTAATTGAATGCATGAATATGCATATTTAGGCAAAACATATAGACAAAACTTGTGTTGGAGCTGATGAGATTCCTCTGTTTGACTTTATTGAATTTATTGAATTCAAGTACAATTCTGTATAATGTTGCCTGTTTAATTTAAATTCCTGCATCAAATTAATGAATCAAAAAAATACCAATTCTTAAATCCTTTCTTAAACATATTTTTTTTCACTTCTAAACAACACGACTGCCCTTTATCTTCATCTCTCTTTATATTCATCTCACAAGCACCAAACAAACATTACAATACGCCACATGATCTCAGACTGCAACAATGCCTACGATAGATGCCTGCATAAAAACTCAATTCAGCTCATGTAGTGCCATCTCTCCCTGCATTAGGCGTGCGATGTTTATAAAGCCCCAGCGCTGTTTGGGTCCCTTCTGCCACTCTGCTTTGGAATTACTGATATCAGGTGCATATTCATTTCAGCTATAAAATGAAGGAAGGAGAGATGGAGTGATAACGGTGGGAAAGGGGGGAAAAGAAAGGTAGATATATGAGCAGAAGTGAATAATGTGTGCATTCTAATGAAGCACACAGTAAAACGGTGCACATCCAGAGAGGTTGACATTTCCTTGACCTTCAGCCCTGGAAACAGCAGCAGACTGAAATGAAGAGAAAGAAGAGAGTGCTAATGAGGATGACACCGAGAGAAATGGCTCCCTTGGGCCACGTGCCAAACCCCCAGCACACCACCCCTCAACCCTTATAGCAGAAGCCTGAAGCAGAACATTGATACGTGGCAACATGTGGAGAAGTGATCAATGTTAAGACCTGGATACTCAAAGAAAGAAGGCTTTATTTGAACTCAGATCATTAATTCTGATTTAAAAGCCAAGTGATTTGTCAAAATGGTTTCGGATTTCTGTTTGAGCTCTTCTTCAGTGTTTGTCCAAAAAGACAAAGTTTAGTTGGTTAGCATGGGCCAGTTAGCTCCTGCTGGTAGACTACACCATTATAAAGCATCTTTCTCTAAGGCACTCAAAAGTAGTTGTGCATTATGATTAAATAATTATCTGTAAATAATATGATGCAATTTTTTATAATTTAATATTAAATGTGTCCAATATTTCTTAAAAGTGTGAATGTGGACTCCTATTTAACCTCATTACTGACTGCCATTGATGTCAGAGCTCAGCAGAATCACTAGTGAAGGGCTAAGGGCCTTTACTGGTGCCGTGGACCAATCAGTGTTATCAGGATGTCACTTTCTTGCATATTATTAGCCACATGGAATTTACATCTCAGGTGACTGTCTCTCATTAAAAAAAAAAAAAAAAGCTCCAGGAGTGAAGATGAAGCAAAGATGGGAGCATGCAGGTCATGTACTTCTGAGATGAATGGGAATGTTAACAGACAGATCTCAGGTATTACAGACCTCCAAAGTTATAAGAATGATCTGAATAGCTTTAAGCCCGGCTCATGAATGTTAATTAGGTGATGTAATGTTCCTCTAGTCTAGTGGTTGTAACTGATTCTCTGAAATGCAGGTAAGTGGGTGCTAGAAATATTAGAATTGACACTTTCAGATTGATCGCTCAATCAATGATGATGATGATGCAACAAGCTGGAAGAGGCCCTTATTGGTCTTAGAGCTGTCTTTTTTGTTTTCTATTCCTTCACACTGCAACCATGCAAAATAGAATTAAAATAAGAATGCAAATTATTTAAAATATAATTATTGTCTCTAATTAAAATGTAAAATTACAAGAACAAATTAACATAAGTGCTACAAGTTAATTTAAACATCACAACATGATAATGAACAGTTAATAATGTAATTGTTTTATGTAATCGATTAACTTTATGTAATCATTTTCAATGGCAAAGGTAAGCTTACTATTAAAAAAAGGGAAATGAGCAAGTACAATTAAATATACAACATAGACTTATATCCAACATAGACAATACAGTCTTTTGTTATGTTTTGTTCCTTCACACTGCAGTCAAGCAAATCGGAATCAAAATATTATTTAAAATATCATTATTGCCTCTGACAACAAAATGTAAAATTAAAATAAGAAGTACTTAAATCTAAAGTTTAAATAGATAAAAAAGGGGGCGAATAAGGTCTTTGGTTTAACCTCCACTAAAAAAGCCTAAAAGAAGTTTAATGCCTAAATTCTGCTGGCATATGTGCTTTATCAGAAGCCTCAGACAAATTGGGAAACTTTAAGGAACTTGTAAAGAAACATGTATTTACTTACATCCCTCATCAAGTACATTAACATCAGTACACATCATTGCAATGAACCTGTGATGACAAAATGTTGGTGTTCAGCCCTCCTGCAGAACTGGTCTGGGTTTTGAAAAGAAAACCATTTCCGTGCACAAATGAAATGAAGTTTATTGCTCAACCTATATAAGCCAATCAATTTGGTACTAAAAGCACACACCTATCCATTTGAAAATATATGTTTTTCTTATTCATAGGCCACTCTACATAAAATTATTGATTTTGATTTGGAAATATGGCTCACAGTTGCAGAGCAGAACAGAAAACTAAATATGTCATGAGCCCAATTCATCTCCTTATAAAATAGACTCTGGCCTTCAGGCCTCTAGCTGTCAGTTTTCATTCGTTTTATCATCTATTATTCACTCTGTTGTATGAAAATACATATTATCAGAGGTCTGAAGCAGGGACCATCATTGCTACTAGTCTGATGGATTTTGGCTTTTTATTAGTTTTATTAGTAAACAGTTAACCGGAAATTGCAACATTTTATCAGTTTATTTCATTTCCCCCCTTTTAATAGAGAACAAAATCCTCTGAACTATACAAACAGGAAGCTTTTAAAGCAATTACACATCCACATTCAGTTCAAAAGAAACAGGGTAACAACACATCAACAACACAACAACCTAAAAAAAGAACTTCCTGTCAACATTCTGGAGTCGGCGGATACAATGGAATACAGACAGTGTCAAATACCGTTGCTATTGTTTTGTCCTCGTATCCAATCCATCATCATTATGAGAGAAATAAAAGCAGTGATGAGGAGAGAAAAAGAGAGATGGGAAACATTCCATTGTAATTCAGCTGAAAACATGTGCTGCTCTCCAAATTTTCCATTTACATCTACCCAGCATGTCTGACCCCAAGGATCAACAAATAAAGCCCATGTGAGCAATCTTAAGCCATCACTTGGAGGGGCCCTGCAACGCATATATGAAGCCACAGAGCCAGACATGTACAGAAAAAAAATGATTTGCCTAAGCGCGACACAATCTTGGCATGCATAAGTGTGTTGGTTTATCATTGACGGCACCCATGACAGATGGCATGTTTTATTGTTTGTCACGTAAGGGAACATATTGTCTGCTTTTGGAAAAACACTCAGGACTTTAATATACGCCTCTTGCCAGCTTTAAAATCATACAAGAGGCCTGCTTGACCTTGTTATATGCAATGAGAACATGAACTGGTGTTTTATTGAAGTTGTAATTGTAGTCTTTGTCATAATTTACTACAGATGAACTGTTTTATGTACAATAATGCTCTGTTTATTACTAGGACTTTGTGAAAGGAGTTTCGGCAACACTGCCTGGAGATTTCATTCAACTTCGGTTTCTTTTGTTATTTATCAAAGAAAATGTATAGTTTACTTACAAGACATTTTAGTTAAAAAAAAAAACAACAACAAAAAAAACAACAACTTTCGACTTACCAGCTGAAAAAAGCTTAAACCAGCCTAATGTTAACATGGTTAGGTCTGGTTTGAGCCCTGGCTTGCTTGGGAGACCAGCTAAACCAGAAAGCAGTTAAATAATGAGTGAGAATTTAGTAATTATGGCCATGGGATAATGGATGAGATTGTATAGTCACATTACTTAATTTTTAACATTTTGTATCATCATTAACACAAAAACATTGCAATTAGTGATGCAACAATATTTCAAATTCTGTCCAATAGCGATAACTACAGTCTTTTTGAGTTTGCTGCTTCAGTATCTGTAGATTATTTTTCCACATGTGTCTATGGTATATTGAAAAACAATGATAAGCATATCATAAGTTTTAAAGGCTTTTATTGGCAAAAAAATATAATGAGTCAATATATACAGTTTTGAACCTTGTTCTTCATAACCTCTGCAATTCGCTCTGGCATGCTGGATATTAGCTTCTGGGCCAAATCCTGACTGATGGCGATCCATTCTTGCCATATTAGTTCTCGGAGTTGATCACAATTTGTGGGCTTCTGCTTGTCCACTCGCCTTTTGAGGACTGACCACAGGTTCTCTATGGGATTGAGATCCGGGGAGATGCCTGGCCACGGATCAAAATTTAAATGTAATGATCTTCGAGCCACTTCTTTATCACTCTTGCTTTGTGACATGGGGCTCCATCATGCTGGAAAATGCATGGATCATCACCAAATTGCTCATGGATCGTTGGAAGAAGTCACTCTTGCAAGACGTTTTGATACCATTCTTTATTCATGGCAGTGTTTTTGGGCAGAATTATGAGAGAGCCCACTCCCTTGGTTGAAAAGCAACCCCACACATGGATGGTCTCAGGATGCTTCACTGTTGGCACATCACTGTTGGCACAACACAGGATTCATGGTAGCGTTCACCTTTTCTTCTCCAAACAATCGATTTTCCAGATGTCCCAAACAGTCGGAAGGGAGCTTCATCAGA
>NW_015544192.1:962926-968585 GCF_001515605.1 Sinocyclocheilus anshuiensis | reverse complement strand
GAATCTATGGTGTATTGTCAAGAGGAAAATGAGAAACAAGAGACCAAAAAATGCAGATGAGCTGAAGGCCACTGTCAAAGAAACCTGGGCTTCCATACCACCTCAGCAGTGCCACAAACTGATCACCTCCATGCCACGCCGAATTGAGGCAGTAATTAAAGCAAAAGGAGCCCCTACCAAGTATTGAGTACATGTACAGTAAATTAACATACTTTCCAGAAGGCCAACAATTCACTAAAAATGTTTTTTTTATTGGTCTTATGAAGTAGTCTAATTTTTTGAGATAGTGAATTGGTGGGTTTTTGTTAAATGTGAGCCAAAATCATCACAATTAAAAGAACCAAAGACTTAAACTACTCCAGTCTGTGTGCATTGAATTTATTTAATACACGAGTTTCACAATTTGAGTTGAATTACTGAAATAAATGAACTTTTCCATGACATTCTAATTTATTGAGATGCACCTGTATATAGTCCATTGATTTTGATTTTTTTTTTTCAGTGATGAAAAACCATTGAAGAACCATTTTGGATTCCCAAAAGCCTTTCTGTGAACAGTTATTAAAATAACTTTTATTTTATAGTCTAAAGAACTGTTTTCCTTATTAAAAAATAAATAAAAAACTTCTGTGCAATGGAAATGGAATACAAAGGACATTAATGGTTCTTCATAGAACCATCAATGCCAATAAAAAAACATTTTTTAACAGTGTATCTTTTTCTGTGTTGATCTAGAAAAATAAAAAGTGAAGAATTATTATTGAATACTGAGTTACAGTGAGTTGAACTTAAAACAATTCTCTATTGTTCATCCGTGATGCTGAATGACATCTGGAGAATGAAACCATCACGTAAGAACCAAATGAAAAGAGTTTTGGAACAACGTGTTGATGAGTCCCTGACATGCCATCTCCACTGAAATCCACGGGTCACGTCAATAATGCAAGAGTGACAAGCAATACAAAGAACCATATTGATCAGGCCTCCCCCAACACTCAGTCTCCTTTCTTCCCACATATCAAAGCTCTGCTCATATTGGCATATAAACCAGGATTATATATATATATATATATGAATTATATGTGTATATAAGAAAACAAATGTGGTGGGCATGTTGTGGTGCTGTATGGGTAATAAACTTCTGTTTTGATGGCTGTGTTAATTATGTGGACATGATTTTACTTAGTATTGATATCTGTCTAATTGAATGCATGAATATGCATATTTAGGCAAAACATATAGACAAAACTTGTGTTGGAGCTGATGAGATTCCTCTGTTTGACTTTATTGAATTTATTGAATTCAAGTACAATTCTGTATAATGTTGCCTGTTTAATTTAAATTCCTGCATCAAATTAATGAATCAAAAAAATACCAATTCTTAAATCCTTTCTTAAACATATTTTTTTTCACTTCTAAACAACACGACTGCCCTTTATCTTCATCTCTCTTTATATTCATCTCACAAGCACCAAACAAACATTACAATACGCCACATGATCTCAGACTGCAACAATGCCTACGATAGATGCCTGCATAAAAACTCAATTCAGCTCATGTAGTGCCATCTCTCCCTGCATTAGGCGTGCGATGTTTATAAAGCCCCAGCGCTGTTTGGGTCCCTTCTGCCACTCTGCTTTGGAATTACTGATATCAGGTGCATATTCATTTCAGCTATAAAATGAAGGAAGGAGAGATGGAGTGATAACGGTGGGAAAGGGGGGAAAAGAAAGGTAGATATATGAGCAGAAGTGAATAATGTGTGCATTCTAATGAAGCACACAGTAAAACGGTGCACATCCAGAGAGGTTGACATTTCCTTGACCTTCAGCCCTGGAAACAGCAGCAGACTGAAATGAAGAGAAAGAAGAGAGTGCTAATGAGGATGACACCGAGAGAAATGGCTCCCTTGGGCCACGTGCCAAACCCCCAGCACACCACCCCTCAACCCTTATAGCAGAAGCCTGAAGCAGAACATTGATACGTGGCAACATGTGGAGAAGTGATCAATGTTAAGACCTGGATACTCAAAGAAAGAAGGCTTTATTTGAACTCAGATCATTAATTCTGATTTAAAAGCCAAGTGATTTGTCAAAATGGTTTCGGATTTCTGTTTGAGCTCTTCTTCAGTGTTTGTCCAAAAAGACAAAGTTTAGTTGGTTAGCATGGGCCAGTTAGCTCCTGCTGGTAGACTACACCATTATAAAGCATCTTTCTCTAAGGCACTCAAAAGTAGTTGTGCATTATGATTAAATAATTATCTGTAAATAATATGATGCAATTTTTTATAATTTAATATTAAATGTGTCCAATATTTCTTAAAAGTGTGAATGTGGACTCCTATTTAACCTCATTACTGACTGCCATTGATGTCAGAGCTCAGCAGAATCACTAGTGAAGGGCTAAGGGCCTTTACTGGTGCCGTGGACCAATCAGTGTTATCAGGATGTCACTTTCTTGCATATTATTAGCCACATGGAATTTACATCTCAGGTGACTGTCTCTCATTAAAAAAAAAAAAAAAAGCTCCAGGAGTGAAGATGAAGCAAAGATGGGAGCATGCAGGTCATGTACTTCTGAGATGAATGGGAATGTTAACAGACAGATCTCAGGTATTACAGACCTCCAAAGTTATAAGAATGATCTGAATAGCTTTAAGCCCGGCTCATGAATGTTAATTAGGTGATGTAATGTTCCTCTAGTCTAGTGGTTGTAACTGATTCTCTGAAATGCAGGTAAGTGGGTGCTAGAAATATTAGAATTGACACTTTCAGATTGATCGCTCAATCAATGATGATGATGATGCAACAAGCTGGAAGAGGCCCTTATTGGTCTTAGAGCTGTCTTTTTTGTTTTCTATTCCTTCACACTGCAACCATGCAAAATAGAATTAAAATAAGAATGCAAATTATTTAAAATATAATTATTGTCTCTAATTAAAATGTAAAATTACAAGAACAAATTAACATAAGTGCTACAAGTTAATTTAAACATCACAACATGATAATGAACAGTTAATAATGTAATTGTTTTATGTAATCGATTAACTTTATGTAATCATTTTCAATGGCAAAGGTAAGCTTACTATTAAAAAAAGGGAAATGAGCAAGTACAATTAAATATACAACATAGACTTATATCCAACATAGACAATACAGTCTTTTGTTATGTTTTGTTCCTTCACACTGCAGTCAAGCAAATCGGAATCAAAATATTATTTAAAATATCATTATTGCCTCTGACAACAAAATGTAAAATTAAAATAAGAAGTACTTAAATCTAAAGTTTAAATAGATAAAAAAGGGGGCGAATAAGGTCTTTGGTTTAACCTCCACTAAAAAAGCCTAAAAGAAGTTTAATGCCTAAATTCTGCTGGCATATGTGCTTTATCAGAAGCCTCAGACAAATTGGGAAACTTTAAGGAACTTGTAAAGAAACATGTATTTACTTACATCCCTCATCAAGTACATTAACATCAGTACACATCATTGCAATGAACCTGTGATGACAAAATGTTGGTGTTCAGCCCTCCTGCAGAACTGGTCTGGGTTTTGAAAAGAAAACCATTTCCGTGCACAAATGAAATGAAGTTTATTGCTCAACCTATATAAGCCAATCAATTTGGTACTAAAAGCACACACCTATCCATTTGAAAATATATGTTTTTCTTATTCATAGGCCACTCTACATAAAATTATTGATTTTGATTTGGAAATATGGCTCACAGTTGCAGAGCAGAACAGAAAACTAAATATGTCATGAGCCCAATTCATCTCCTTATAAAATAGACTGGCCTTCAGGCCTCTAGCTGTCAGTTTTCATTAGTTTTATCATCTATTATTCACTCTGTTGTATGAAAATACATATTATCAGAGGTCTGAAGCAGGGACCATCATTGCTACTAGTCTGATGGATTTTGGCTTTTTATTAGTTTTATTAGTAAACAGTTAACCGGAAATTGCAACATTTTATCAGTTTATTTCATTTCCCCCCTTTTAATAGAGAACAAAATCCTCTGAACTATACAAACAGGAAGCTTTTAAAGCAATTACACATCCACATTCAGTTCAAAAGAAACAGGGTAACAACACATCAACAACACAACAACCTAAAAAAAGAACTTCCTGTCAACATTCTGGAGTCGGCGGATACAATGGAATACAGACAGTGTCAAATACCGTTGCTATTGTTTTGTCCTCGTATCCAATCCATCATCATTATGAGAGAAATAAAAGCAGTGATGAGGAGAGAAAAAGAGAGATGGGAAACATTCCATTGTAATTCAGCTGAAAACATGTGCTGCTCTCCAAATTTTCCATTTACATCTACCCAGCATGTCTGACCCCAAGGATCAACAAATAAAGCCCATGTGAGCAATCTTAAGCCATCACTTGGAGGGGCCCTGCAACGCATATATGAAGCCACAGAGCCAGACATGTACAGAAAAAAAATGATTTGCCTAAGCGCGACACAATCTTGGCATGCATAAGTGTGTTGGTTTATCATTGACGGCACCCATGACAGATGGCATGTTTTATTGTTTGTCACGTAAGGGAACATATTGTCTGCTTTTGGAAAAACACTCAGGACTTTAATATACGCCTCTTGCCAGCTTTAAAATCATACAAGAGGCCTGCTTGACCTTGTTATCTGCAATGAGAACATGAACTGGTGTTTTATTGAAGTTGTAATTGTAGTCTTTGTCATAATTTACTACAGATGAACTGTTTTATGTACAATAATGCTCTGTTTATTACTAGGACTTTGTGAAAGGAGTTTCGGCAACACTGCCTGGAGATTTCATTCAACTTCGGTTTCTTTTGTTATTTATCAAAGAAAATGTATAGTTTACTTACAAGACATTTTAGTTAAAAAAAAAAACAACAACAAAAAAAACAACAACTTTCGACTTACCAGCTGAAAAAAGCTTAAACCAGCCTAATGTTAACATGGTTAGGTCTGGTTTGAGCCCTGGCTTGCTTGGGAGACCAGCTAAACCAGAAAGCAGTTAAATAATGAGTGAGAATTTAGTAATTATGGCCATGGGATAATGGATGAGATTGTATAGTCACATTACTTAATTTTTAACATTTTGTATCATCATTAACACAAAAACATTGCAATTAGTGATGCAACAATATTTCAAATTCTGTCCAATAGCGATAACTACAGTCTTTTTGAGTTTGCTGCTTCAGTATCTGTAGATTATTTTTCCACATGTGTCTATGGTATATTGAAAAACAATGATAAGCATATCATAAGTTTTAAAGGCTTTTATTGGCAAAAAAATATAATGAGTCAATATATACAGTTTTGAACCTTGTTCTTCATAACCTCTGCAATTCGCTCTGGCATGCTGGATATTAGCTTCTGGGCCAAATCCTGACTGATGGCGATCCATTCTTGCCATATTAGTTCTCGGAGTTGATCACAATTTGTGGGCTTCTGCTTGTCCACTCGCCTTTTGAGGACTGACCACAGGTTCTCTATGGGATTGAGATCCGGGGAGATGCCTGGCCACGGATCAAAATTTAAATGTAATGATCTTCGAGCCACTTCTTTATCACTCTTGCTTTGTGACATGGGGCTCCATCATGCTGGAAAATGCATGGATCATCACCAAATTGCTCATGGATCGTTGGAAGAAGTCACTCTTGCA
>NW_015544192.1:959361-962310 GCF_001515605.1 Sinocyclocheilus anshuiensis | reverse complement strand
AATGAACAAATAAAAATAACAAACAATAGGGTAAAAATGACAAACTATTTCCATGTGTTCAACCTTTTTTATGTACGGAAATCACACTTTCTTTCTCCTGTTCTCTCTCACAGACGCACACACAGTACAGACACGCACTCGCAGTCTCGCGCACACACGCGGAGACGCGGACAGAAACTTGTTGTCAGAGCTGCGTGGCTGCCCCGCGAATTTATCAATAAAATAGTTTTGCAGTTGAAAAGCTACATGACATTTCTCAGTAGTGAGGTTCTTGAAGCAGTTCAACTTAAAGATTCGCTATTAGTAGATGCTGCTGCTGAATACTGCTGAGAGACGCACAGACGCAAGTATTGCGTAAGTCTCCCTCTCTCTTTCGCTCTCTCTCTCTAATAACTGCGTTAGACTGCATTAATAACTGCGTTAGACTGCATTAATAACTGCGTTAGCCTGCATATCAATGGCTCAAGCCTCTGTTATTATCTCTAAAATGACGTTTTGGAATTTGCACAAAATCGGATTTGGGCTGACAGTCTGAACTAGGCATAAATTCTCAAAAAAATTAAGAACTACATTCGATTTGTATTGATTGAACGCAAGCGCTTATTGCGATAGAAAACACTGTAACGGTTTCCACTGATTAAGAAATATTTTTGTTTGCTTGGGTGGTAATATTAGGCCTATTATATTAGGGAAGGGGGGCCCAAAAATGTGTTTTGCCTATGTCACGAAAAGAGGTAAATCCGGCCCTGCTCTGGGACGTCCTGAAGACTTCTTCACTGCAGTCGAACCTCTCTTCTTGAAGTTCTTGATGATCCAATAAATGGTTCTTTCTGGTGCAATATTCTTTGTAGCAATTTCCTTGCATGTGAGGCCATTTTGATGCAAAGCGATGATGGCTGCACGTGTTTCTTTGGAGGTAACCATTGCTAACGAGAACACAATGATTGAAAGCGCTTCTTCACTCCTTTTATAGCAATCAGTCTGCTCTTACAATCTAATTAGTATGATAGTGATTTTACCTGACCAGTACTCATTCACACTTTCACATGTGCTGCTGGTATGATTAGTCAATTAATGTTAGCTGGTCATTTTGTGTCAGGATCAAAAAAGTGATTTTTTTTTTGTGAAAAGTTCATTTTTTGGCCAATGAAGCTTTTAGCAATTATTTAAAATGCATCTGATCGCTCTACACAATAATCTAGAAACAATGTGAATGAACACCACAACAGCTTAAGCAGCAAACTTTGCAAAACACAAAATCTGTCACTGCCAAAACTTTTGGCCATGACTGTACTTTAATTATTAATGAAATATAAATTATTATTTTCAAATAATGGCTGATAACTGATAAATAGTAAACGGACAATAGTTTTGTCTAAATAAATTAATTTAGTTAATTTTTGTAGTAAATTAATTTATTAATATAATTAATAATAAATCAAAAATGAAACTAAAAACATTTTTAAATGAGTACAATTTAATTTATACATCACAAAATTATAATGAACAGTATGAAAAAATGGATATTCATTTTGAGATTTGCTAAATATTTAATGGTGTTATTATTTGTTTTCAAAGATGAACTTTCTGTGAGCATTTGTTAATGGCAAAGGTAATCTAAATATTACAAATAAAGGAAATGAGCATGTACAATTAAATATCCAATATAGACCTCTACAGATACATTTACAACAAAAAAAAAAGAAGAAAAAAAAGGTAATATCGGCCAATAACCAATATGATACCAATATATTGTGCATCCCTAAAAACAATCACAGTGCACTGCAGATGCAGATGGGCTTCATCCCAACAAGCACGCTGACACTTTAATATCTGTTTTTCTCTTCGATTCTTTTCTTTACACTGAGTAGAACAGGTCTCTGGGTTGCCTGGGTAACCGGCTGTTGCAAGCACAGCGCTTCATGACCGGTCCCAAGAGCCGAGACCGGTCAGCCCCAGTCCCATCTTCTCCATGGTTACGTACCCAAGGTCCCTGCTTAATGAGAGCCAGCCTCTGCGGAGAGATGGCCCACATGTCACAAATAATCCTATCTGAAGAGCACTGTGTGAGGAAAGGGGGAAAAAGCCACATATTCAACTTATGTGATTCTGCAAGAGAAGTGCACTACTTCACTCTATTTCAGTCCTCTCTCACCCTCTCTCCTCCTGCATGCCCTCCACATTTGTAGAACAGGGTTTTAACACACTGGCATATTCTTAGCTTTAAAAAGTGGGTATATTTTTAACCATATCAGCAGAAAACATATGGCTGCACTTGCTTCTACTTATTTGTATTTATTTATTTATTTATTTATTTATATTTTTTGAGCTTTTTATATTTTTAGAGCAGCAGTGATAAGACAAAACCAGGTAACAACAATAGGACTGAAGAAACAATATTAGAACAGTAATAGAGAAATATATATATATATGATTTTTTTTAAGACTAACGAGAAAGTTATGAGTTCTGAAACTTACAGGATGTTTTTTATAGTTTGATGACCTCTTATATGTCAAAAGATCCAGGGAATTTAGATTCTCAGTTCATGACCCCTTTAAATGAGAGCAGCACTTGAGCTACATGAACTCCACAAGTCTGTGTAAAACCAGATGATTATATGATTCAACATTTAAGAAGAGCATCTTGTGCTTCATTGTGCTTCAATGGAAGTAAGAACATTTGAAAGTCTTTGCAAAGGAGTTCACATGATCGATGTAAAATAATATATGAAAAGCGACCCAGAAAAAGTGCAGAATCTTAAAAGATTGAATAAGTAATAAAAAATACATATTTCTAATTTTTACAAATTTAAATACATTTACAAAAAAAATTTAAAAAAAAGTTTGTCAATCAAAAAAAAAAAAAAAAAAAAGAGTCACATTTAATTTGATTTTCTAAAACTGGGAGTTACAGCAGATCAGACGAAAACAGGAATCCTTTCTTTGCCC
>NW_015544192.1:956321-959130 GCF_001515605.1 Sinocyclocheilus anshuiensis | reverse complement strand
ACAACCCAGAAGAGTACAAGGCTGGCTGTGCACAAAGGCTATTTCTAAAAAAAAAAAAAAAAAAAAAAAAAAAGTCAATCCATTCCCTGTCAAGAAATCATTTTACCTTAAAAACACAGACTAAAATAATTTAGTTTTTCTTTAAAAAAAAAAGTCTATAAAAAGAAAGTGCTAGGCACTAGGAAAAAGTCTGGTGGCATATTTATGTGACAAGTTCTTATGGGGGTCATGGACAATCAGGAATTCCAAATAAATTTTGAAAATGTACCATCTTGGCTAACAATTTTCTTTAATCACTAGAGTATTGTTTTTTTTTTTTTTACATACTATATTTCACATACTATACATTTTAACATATTATAATATTTTTTATGAAAAACTGTGCTCATAAGAGTATGCTAAACACTGCGAGGCATAATTTTTAAACAAGACAACTGACTAATTCCACCACAGTTAATCAGACTGTTCGTGTCAGTCTCATCACAAATGGTGCACATTTATATCCAGAGGGGACCTCAGCACTGTCACTATGCCTTTTTATCTGGTAAAGGGGGAAAAACACTTTTTGATTTGATTTTGCAGCTCTCTTGTAGAGACAATTAAAGATAATTGAGTAAAGGCTCAAATGAAATATATGTACAAATATTTAGATATAGAGGTTTGCACATGCCTATGGTGCTTCAAAAGGTTGAGATGATTTTGGCGTTATAAACACACACACACACGCGCACACACTCGTAGAGTCAAAGATAATTGAGCAAAGGTTCAAATGAAATATATGTAGAAATATACAGATATAGAGGTTTGCACATGCTTATGGTGCTTCAAAGGGTTGAGATGAGTTTGGCATTATAAAATATATATATATATATATATATCCATATCACATTTTCAGAATGACAGGTTTATTCAATTAAATTTCAAAGCAAATGTTTATGAAACTCATTAGAGTGGCACTGTGGTATTAGAATATGCCAGCATAAAATTACTCATTAGACGAAGCATGACATTATTACACCAGTTCAAAGAGAAGCTGCTAGCTTGAAGCACACAACAAAAAGTCCCCATATGGTCTACAACCATAAACATAATTAAAATGTAAGCAAAACATCATATGGCCATTGAAGAATTAAGGACACATTTTGCTAGTTAAAATCAGATAAATAATTTATCATTCATTTACAAAAAGTGTAAGAAAACATAACATTATGAAAAAAAAAACATTTAAAGGTTTTTTGCACAATAGCGAAAGATGTGATTACTAGACTGTCAAGAGCTTTTAAAACAACACCCGACCTCTCCTCATGTAATCTCACTCTCTTTCCATCCACTCCATTTAAAATGGCATTTATTTATCACATTAGAGTGCATTATCATGGCTGTCCAACCACCTATTAAATAGAGTCATTTTGGCCATTTAATTTAGTATCTACGTTTAGAGAGAATATAACTTAGCAATGGTATTTTTATGAAAGGCCAGCACTCCTCTCCAATCAGAAAAAGGTTAAAGGGTTAAATATCTGGCACATGCTGGGCTCAAATGAAGGAGAGTCCTTCGGAAGCCAGGCTCATGTTAAAATATTCCAATTAATTTTTCAGTAGCCAAGAAAGGACACTGAGGAAAAAGCACAGAAGGGATTAAAATAAATGAAAACATATAATGTTTTCCTCAGCATTTATCTGCTTACACTCTTAAAAATAAAGGTGTTTCACGATGCCATAGAAGAACCTTTTTGTCTAAATGGTTCCATAAAGAACCTTTAACATCTGAAGAACCTTTCTGTTTCCCAAAAGGTTCTTTGTGGCGAAATAAGGTTCTTCAGATTACAAAAACGCAAGAAAGAGATGGTTCTTTAAAGAACATTTGACTGAATGGTTCTTTGTGGAACCAAAAATGGTTCTTCTATGGCATCGCTTGAAGAACCTTTTGAAGCACCTTTATTTTTAAGAGTGTATTTCATGACAATCTCCAATGTATTCATAACATGAAGGAGCCTGCAATGCCTTCTCAAACCAATTAGGTCAATTTTGTTCAATTGTCCATGTTTTTTTTTATCCAGCATTTATATGTAAAGATTTTCGGTAACACTTTATTTTAAGGACCATTTCTCACTATTAACTAGTTGCTTATTAGCATATTACTATCATATTGGCTGGTTATTAGTACTTATAAAGCCCATATTAATATCTTATTCTGCATGAGCATATTTTAGATCCCTTAATCTGACCCCATACCTAAACTTAACAACTGCCTTACTAACTATTAATAAGCAGCAAATTATGAGTTTGTTCAGGGAAAACTCTTAGTTAACAGTGAATATGTGTTCCCTATTCTAAAGCGTTACCGGATTTTCATTAGATGCAGATAATTGTGGCCAGATACACCAGGTTGATATATTTTAATTCTCTATGGCTAATTTAGAGCTTTGCATCAGTCTCTGTTGTTCCATTCTGTCAAGTTACGACAATTAAAGGCAATCTTACAAGGTGGATTAAATTCAGATGACTGCTCTGGCCAGAGGATTCCTCTAATCCCCTATTAAGACCCCTGAAAGAAAAGCTTGTCTTAACAAGGGATTTTCTGCCTCAGGCTCTTAAGATACTTAAACATACGTTAAATGTTCAAGACTTTCAGTGGAAAATGGGCTATGACAAAAAATACAGACATACTGTAAATACAACAAACCAACTGCAATGACCCATCCAGAATGTTATGGGAACATTTGTTTTCATTATATATATATACAGTGGGTACGGAAAGTATTCAGACCCCCTTCAATTTTTCACTCTTTGTTATATTGCAGCCATT
>NW_015544192.1:945757-956111 GCF_001515605.1 Sinocyclocheilus anshuiensis | reverse complement strand
ATGCACTGATGTTAGGACATGTTCTGTGTTGGTATAAATGAGCAGTGGGGATCATCTGTGTTCTGTATTACGCCAAGATCAGTACAATACCTCTCCATCACAAGCAAAACAAGTCTATAATGCCAACTGCATGTCTGCAAGAATTCATTACTTGTTAAACAAAATGATAGATTTATTCCAACCCGGGTCATGTCCAGATCCCACTCCCATTTCTCTCACCTTTACTTTCCTGTCTACAATCTTCTTTCCTGTAAAATAACAAAGGCAACATGTCCAAAAAATAACAAAAGAAAAAAAATCAGAATATGATCAAAATGTTCAGTAAAAATTATTGACAAACAAACTCGGCAGCTAAACATGGATACGAGGATGACCAATAATTTGTTATAAAATTTAAAACCAAGTGCCGAGAAAAATAGACTGAACGAACATAACTCTCCTGTTAGATGTGTAATAATTACAAAATTTAAAAGTCATATCATTGCTACTGCTTTGCTAATATGTCCTGTAATTGCACAAATATGCACTTAACACTTTTTTATTATGAACATTATTTTATTTTTTATCCTTTTGAAGCTTGACAGAAGAAATCAGCCTCATTGTGTTGGATTCCCTGCTTGGAAAACAGAAGCTCAGGCATCCTGCCTAAAATCTCCTTTTGTGTTTGATGGAAGAACATTTATGGGAGAATTAGTGCCCATCATCTAGCAGTACTGATTATATTCTTGAAATGAATGGCTAAATGTAGTGTTCAGTTAGTGTTGTTTCAGTCTCTAGTTTTTTTACATGCATACAAAAAAAAATACCATCATGAAATAAAATGAGTGTCAACATATCAAAACATTAATAAATCAAGACTGTCTCAGATAGACATATTGCATAATAAATCACCCACACATGCATGTCTAGTCTGGCACTTCAGTACATTTGCATATCGTAAATGACAAGACATTTGAAACTTCAAACAACAAGCATCATATGCTACACAGACAAAACGGACACTTTGAAGCTAGCTGGAGTCGTTGTACTGTTTGAAGACAGTCTGTACACAAGGGAGGAAGGAAAGGGACAGAGAGAGATAGAAGGGAAGAAAAGAGGAACTGGCCCTTCACAGAGGTCACCTGGGAGCCAGGAGCATCAGCAGGGGCTCAATACTTCCTGAAGAAGAACGTGTTGTTTGGCCTTCAGAGATCCTCAGCTCACAGTGACACAAGAGGCTGCTCTCACAAAGGAGATTCTCTCTTCTGTCTAGAACGGGGAAAGAAAAAAAAATAAATAAATAAATAAATAAAATAAATAAAACTTGTTCATGCCACAGAGAAAGCAAGTTGAGCGGGAAATTATGCTCTGTGCAATCAGATAAACAAATCAAGAAACCTACCTACAAAGCTACAGTACTGTACTTCAAATATAATGTCAAAAATAGATTTTATTTATCAATTATCTTCTATTAACTAAATTAAATCAACAAATGGTGTGACCACCCTTTGCGTTTATAACAGCTTTTGTCCTAGGTACACTTGAACATAGTTTTTCAGGTAGCTTTGCAGGTAGGTCTCTTGAAGCATCTTGGAGACGTTGCCACAGTTCTTCTAGATTTAATCTGTCTCAGTTTTTTCTGTTTCTTCATAATTCCAGATGGACTGTATGATGATCTGTGATCAGATCACTGGCTGTTGTCAGACTCCTTGTGCAAACAAAAATCTCACTGGAATATTACAATTAATGGCAAAAGGAATGTTTGGAAATGTAAACGGATATTTCCTGCTGACACACTACAGCAAATGATAGAAATAACTGGCTTAAAACCATTTTTTTATGGTTTATGGTTACTAATGGTCTGAGACTTTTGCACAGTACTGTCTTATTGAAGGAATGACTTGATCCAAACTTTTTTGGACTTTTTTTCCCTGACATTTTAAATGAATATAATTACTTTGCTAATTTAAGTCACAATTAAATCATTATGCTCCATTACAATGCTACTAAATTTGGGAATAACTTTATGATCCTTCTACCAAACAAAGCCTTGCATATAATAAATCCATTTGGATTGCTGAATGGCCTTATGTAATGTGTGCTTGCTCAAACAGAAAGCCATTTCAAAGTCAAAAACTTACACTTCATGTCAATGTGAGTCTCACCTCTCAGAGGTAAATACATTTTAAACTGCTAAACTTTGCCAAATGAATTCAGATAAGGACTAACATGCTTTTCTAAATGGCAATATAAAGTCATTAAGATATGTACAATGCTAAATGGAACTCATGTGCTATGAAACTAAAATATTATGCAGACACACTTGACAGTAGCTATATGGGTGTCAACATTAGAAACGTCATGGCCTCTCAGGCTAATCAAAGCTAATTCATTTACTGTCAAACTCACTACAGCAGTTAGTACATCAATGTCTCATTCGAGACAGGAAGAGAGAGATGAAACTTGGGGAGGGGGCATGAGAAAAAAAAAAGATCATCAGAATGATGCCGTGCATTTAAAAGTGGCTACAAATCTCTTAAAAAGTAAATGTCTCATCAAAAATGTGGATGAGAAAATAGACAATAAAATTCTAATGAAATAAGAATAATAGAATAAGACAGACATTAATGAGATAAGTAATGCAAAATACAGAAGAAAAATGATGTGAGATATGGAGTGATTGTTGGAAAACCCTGCAATGTGAAAACATCCACTTCTCCTGTTCACTACTATTACTGAACGGGTCAAAATTGTGGAAATGAATGGAAACTCCCTCACCGTGGTGAAATCACCACCATTTGGTCATACCCAAATTTAAAGGAACGTGAAATGATGTGAAGATCAGTTGAGTTCCATCTCTGTGTGTGACCATTGTTACACTTTCAATATTTACAGAGCAATGCTCTGAAGAGAAGGCGACTACTAGTAGAACAGCAGTTAATAGTATGATATGAGCTAAATGAAATTCAGCTTTGCCGAATAGATTACATTTTAAAATATGTTAAAATAGAAATCAGTTGTTTTAAATCGTAATAATGTTTCACAATATTACTGTTTTTAATTGTATTTTTGATCAAATAAATGCAGCCCTGGTGAGCATAAGAGATTTCTTTCAAAAACATAAAAACATTTTAACGACCTCAAACCTTTGAACGGTAGTTCAAAATGCTGTTCCATATGCCTTAAAGGTGCAATAGGTGATTGTCTTCAGAAACATTTTTTGTTATGCTGGTTGAAAGTCTCTTCACATCACGATAGCAATCATTAAGTTAAGTGGTCTAAATGTATTTATCTGTATTTATATATTCTGTGGAAGGTGTAGGACCAAGAAATGTTCGTCCAATCAAAACACTCGGTTTGAGCGTTTTAATTGGCTTTCCTACCTGCCTGTCAACATGTGTATTTGCATACCTCTGCGCACCCTGTTCGCGCAGACAGGATACGTCATTAGCTACGATACGTTCACACACGCTGTGCAGAGAGAGCGAGAATGGCAGACAAACATCAACAAGTCGATCTTCCTTCATGGTATTGTAGTACTTTTACTAACTGTACTATAAAGTTCTGAGTGCTATAAACATGAGTTAGCCCAGTGGTTCCCAATTCCAGTCCTCGCGCAAGGGAAGCAGGGGAAATCCGTTGAAGTTTACTTCACTCATTTACTTCACTCACTTCATTCACGGATTTGCGCTGCGCAGCGTCTTCATACAACTTACTAGAGAAGTGTGAAGTGTGACATAATATACCTCTGTAAATAAATACTATTTAAATTCACGTCTCGCACACTTTAATGCCCTTTGTATGGAACATATACGCTCGCTTCGAACTGGAATCATGGCGGAATATCCAGTGATGTACACTTCCCAGGGCACTCATGGTCGAATAGAACAAACGTTGCACGTGATAAGAGATACATATGAAATGTGCAGAGCAGGAGGGCGCAAGGATTGGAATTGGGAACCGCTGATGTAGCCTATTGTAATGTTGTCTCTGGTCTTCTGGTCTGTGAGCGTAAATGCGTTCAGGGGGCGTGGCCTTGGACGGCGATTGCAGGGAGGGTGGGACATTCGCTTTCAGTGCTATCAGGCTAAAGTTAGTATTTTCCAAGATCTCCTACTGGACCTTTAACCCAGAAACTGGGGCATGAATTTAGAGTAAAAATTCAAACTGCAGAGAAAGAGACTTTGCTTCTGTCACAGTCTTCAGCTGGTGTGCCTAGGATGGCCACCAGAGGACACTGTTTGTGTAAGCACATGGCTTGTGTCGTTTGTTTGGTGCCATGTGCTTTCTCCTGACGATTGTCTGACCCCGCCCATCTTGTTACCTCATTATTGTTTCAGTTATTCCACCTGTGTCTCCCTCATTACCTGCCCTACTTAGTCTCCATGCGTTTGCAGTCCTATGCTGTTTCGTTATTTGTTGTATGTGGTTGGATGTGTCTGTGTGCTCCTTGTTCTGGCCTTCCTGCCTGTTTTTCCCCTCGGGGTAGCGTTTGTTAGTTTTGTTTATTTTTGTTATTAGTAAAGAGCCCATTACTGCATCTTTGAGTCCTCGCCTCATCTCTCAACACGGACCGTGACAGAACGAAACAGCCAACATGAGGACTCCGCAGAGAATGGGCTCACACCATCTACCAGCCTCCACTGCCAACAGCCCCCTCTACCAACGCATTCTCCAGGTAACAGCCTTCAGCTCCCTCCATCAACAAGGAAACGACCTGAGGGAGTTTGCCCTGGTGTTTAGGAGTGCTGTGGAGGGGCTGGGCTACAATGACTCTGCTCTGAAAGACTTGTTTAACATTGCCCTAGATGAGCCCATTAGTCATTGGAGGTTGCTAGGTTCTGAACATTTGTCCTTTGAGAGGTTTGTGGAGTTGTGCCACAGTGGGAGGCAGCCAGCACTGCAACAAGTGGTGCCTGATCACAACATGGCCGCCAATCAAGAGACCCATCCCGTCATGCCCGCCACGCCAGAGTCTCCTGCCGTCACAAGTGCCATGCCGGAGGCTTCAGCCGTCATGGATACCATGTCAGTGTTCCCGGGTATCATGAATGTGCCGCATGAAGCCATTGAGGTGGGCCCAAGGCTTTTGAGACTGGCTTCCAGTTTGGCGGACCCACCGCTGATGTCAGTGCGAGCAGCTGGCATCTCTGCGGTGGTAACTAGTCCGGTGGTCCTGGAGGACCTGGCTCTGGTACTCCCAAGTCCAGTGGTCCTGGAGTACCTGACTCTGGTGGTCCCAAGTCTGGTGATCCTGGAGGACCTGACTCCGGTGGTCCCAAGTCCGGTGGTCCCAGAGGCCCCTGAGCCAGCCGCTCCAAAACAGCCTGCCACAGAACAGCCCCCTCTCATTTCTGCTGCCACGAAGGCCGTCACTGAGCAGCCTGCTCTCCTTGTTTCCGCCATGGAGGCTGCCACAGAGCCGCTCGCTCTCACTGCTGTTGCCACAGAGGCTGTCACTGAGCAACCCACTCTCCTTGTCTCTGTCACAGAGGCTGCTACAGAGCCGCCCGATTTCTCTGCTGCTGCTGCCATTGTCAAGAAGGCCGTCTTCGCTTTTCACCTCATGACTGTTCTGCGTGCATGGGCTGCTTCGGAGACCTCTTCAGAGCCCGCTCCAGTCCGGGAGCCTACAGAGTCCACTCCAGAGCCCGCCCCAGTCCGGGAACCTTCTGAGTCCACTCCAGAGCCTGCTCCAGTCCGGGAGCCCTCAGAGTCAGCTCAAGAACCTGCTCCAGTCCAGGAGCCTTCAGAGCCTGCTCCAGTTCCTCCTGAGGTGGCGGCTTCAGCTACAGAACCTCCTGAGGCGGGGGCATCCATTTCAGCTCCTCAAGTGGTGGTTCTCTTCTCCATCTGCTCCGCCCTGGTTGGCGTGTGCTCTGCCTTGGCCTCCTGCTCTGCCAGCCCCGCCTTGACCTCCCACTCTGCCAGCCCCGCCTTGGCCTCCCGCTCTGCCACAGTCTCCAGGCCCTCATCTGCTCCACGGGACTGGCCCACCATCCCTCCCCCTCCCTCCTGGACTCTTGTTTTGTGCCTCGGACTGTGGAGTGTCTGGAATCTGCTCCTTAGAGAGGGGGTTCTGTCACAGTCTTCAGCTGGTGTGCCTAGGATGGCCACCAGAGGACACTGTTTGTGTAAGCACATGGCTTGTGTCATTTGTTTGGTGCCATGTGCTTTCTCCTGTCGATTGTCTGACCCCGCCCATCTTGTTACCTCATTATTGTTTCAGTTATTCCACCTGTGTCTCCCTCATTACCTGCCCTACTTAGTCTCTCTGTGTTTGCAGTCCTGTGCTGTTTCATTATTTGTTGTATGTGGTTGGATGTGTCTGTGTGCTCCTTGTTCTGGCCTTCCTGCCTGTTTTTCCCCTCGGGGTAGCTTTTGTTAGTTTTGTTTATTTGTATTAATAAAGAGCCCATTACTGCAACTTTGAGTCCTCGCCTCATCTCTCAACACGGACCGTGACAGCTTCTGCATTTCAAAAGACCACAGCACACCACTAACATACAATCACAAAAAGGTCAAGGACTCTACGGTTAATACCGTAAATGTCTTTTGTATTTGGTGCAGTTACTGAAAGCTGTCACGGTGGTGTTTTCGCTCCAGAATGCTCTTGATGACAGATTGAGACACTTAACACTATATCAGCTGTACCATCCAAAGCAAAAGCACTCACTGACATACGGTCACCATTCACCAAGACCCCACACAATGAATAAATCAGCTGCTGAAGCTATGAAAGCAAACACACTTGGTGAGGTCAAAGAGTCTGAAGACATTAAAGCACCATATAACGACCCTGCTGACCTGATGCAGATGAATGAAATCAAAACAAAATTATTAAGGAAATGTGCACTCTGACTATACAGTAATTTAAACATAACTGTTATTATGGCATGTATAATTATTCAAAACGTTGATGAAAAACATGTCAATAGAAAATGAAACCTTGACTCACAGAAAACAGACACATACATGACAATGGCAGCATGCAGTTTTTCAAAGCATAAAAAGACCTCTAAGGAATAATAAGAAAAAAGGAGCTGGCTTGTGTACTTAATTTAATTCAGCACCACTTAGTGTCATTAGCACGGCTTCTCAACTCTTACTGAGCGTAATTAATGAGGCCGAAGCCAGTGTGTGAATGGCGACGCTCTCAGCTTGACGTTCGCTCCTTCCCTGCAGCAGAGGAGCCCATGTCTGTCTCTATTTACACGTGCAAAATGCTAAATTCTAATTAGCTGACAGAGATAATTAGTATATTAAATCATGACGCTTTTTTCGCTCTCTGACTCTTTCAACTGCATTTGCAGTAAACACATAAGTCTTTTAATCATGACAGACGTGAAAGGCCAAAAATAAATAAATACATGATTATATAAACATGCTATTGACTTCCAAAGCTCTGAAAGTCAGCGTGATGGTCGTCCCTCTCGCTACTGCGAACAGCTGGAACGCCGATGTCAGCACAGTGTGAGCCACAAGAGAGATCGCGCTTTAACTAAACACCTGTATTTTGAATATGCATGCCATTCAGTTTTTTTATTCATGTATTTTATTTTTTTTCATTTCAAAGTTAGAGAGTTTGCAAATATGCCTGTTTTTATTCTGCTACAGTGTGACCCTGTTTGAAACGGATTGGGGTTTATCATTATATTTGCTTTTAATCATGATTTAGTTCTAAATGCACTGTACTACCAAGTTGCGCCACTGATAAAGGCTACTCATTATCCAATTATTGTCATATTTTTGTGGTAAATCATGCACGCCCTCCTATAACTGCAAAAATGAAACTTTTGAAAAAATCCTACAAATCCCAAGCACTAAATCACTGAATCCTTTCAAAAGATATTTATATAAAAATGATGCACCATATTTCTTATTGGCTGATATTACAGATTTTTACATTTAGAGGTATCAGTTCATATTGGCTATATATCCAATATCAGCAAATATTGGATATTTAATAGTGTATGTTCCCTATTTTTGCATTTAGATCATATTGCCATCTTTAAAAACAATATGTTAATTTAACGTTAATTTAATAACAATGTTAAATGTAGTCTTAAGCAAGTCTCATGCTGTACACTGAAAAAAAAAATTGGATTAGAAACAATTTTCAACCAGAAATTGCTAGTAAATTTTTACAAATAATTACAAAGAAACTAGAGGTCGACCGATGTGTCGGTTTTGCCGATTAATTGGCACCGATAGTTTTTTGCTGGAACTATCGGTTATCGGCAAAAATACATGCCGATAGTTTTTCGGGTTGCGTCCGTTACTGGAACGGCTGAGAAGGGTCTGTTGTCATTATACAGTACGAGAGCAGCCTCTAGTGGTTGAAATCACTGACAGCACGTGCTATTTGTTTAGACACGTGATACTGCACGCTGAACAGAGCGGGAAACTTCAGACGTGGATTTAAATGCAGCCGACAGAAAATCCTGCCACGCCACAGAGCACCATTCACATAGTTTTCCAAATTACATTATTATATTATTACAAATTACATATAAATTACATTATATTTGTCCCGAAAGAGAAAGGAAAACTTGAAATCGCATCATATGACCCCTTTAATACTTCATTTATAGAGCTATAATATAGATCGCGCGTTCTCTTTCCGTTTGCTCCGTTTTTTAAACACCGAACTTCAAGCTCATCTATGCCTCATTGTTCGTTCATTCTTGAAGTAAACTTGTGTCCGTTTGGTGATTAAATAAACTGTTTTAGACCGCTGCTCGAATCGAACACGATGTGTCCGGAGTGTGTGTGATACCGGTGAGTTCTCCTAGACTCAGCGCTGTGCTTTTATTTTGATTAGATAATCATCAAGTGTTCAAGAATAGAAGAAGTTAAAGTGTGAGAGTATACATACAATATCCATATGTATATAATTTTAATGCTATGGCCTTTGTGTATATATTTAAAGATGTGCATCTTTAAGCATGACTGTTGAAATGAAATGGTAACACTTTAAAATAAGAGTCCATTTGTAACATTAAGATTAATGAAAGCTGTGTAATGTAAGTATTGTTCCTTGTTAGAGTGTGTTAATTTCAAAATGTGTATTATTATTACTACTACTACTACTAGTATGGTTCAGTACTGTTTTTTTAATAAAGCATTATTTTAGTTTTTGTTCAGTATCCATTTAAAAAACTATCGGTTAATTAATCGGTATCGGCCAGTGTGGTCCAACCTAGTTATCGGTATCGGCAAAATCCACTATCGATCGACCTCTAAAAGAAACAAATTAAATTCTGAGGTAGAAAGAAAGTGTACATTATAATATTATGATGCCTAATCTAATTTAACAATTTTTAAACATTTAATGTTCCGGGGTCTCCAAACTTGGTCCTGGAGGGCCAGTGTCCTGCAAAGTTTAGCTCCAACTTGCCTCAACACACCACCCTGGACGTTTCTGAAACCTTGATTAGCTGCTTCAGGTGTGTTTAATTAGGGTTGGAGCTAAACTCTGCAGGACACCGGCCCTCCAGGACCGAGTTTGGACACCCCTGTCATAAACAATTAAAAGAATATATTATTTAAAGAAATAAAATATTATCTTACATTAAAAAAAAAAGATTCAAAACCTAGTTCCCTTTAAATCTTATGGCACCACACTTTAACACCAACAAACAAGCTTACGTTTAGGTCATATTGTGCCATACAGAGACGGTAAATGTAGGGCATGCGCTGTCAGAATGACACCAAAAAACACCATACAGTTCTGTCCCAGAACACCCTGCACCCATGATAAAAGCATAGCAAGTATCTGCTCTAATGATCCTGTCACCAAAGGAACAAGCAGGGAACATTCGCCAGTTCTCCAAGGTGTCAGTGGGTTTTATGATAAAGGAACAGAATAGCAAACACGATAGCATATGGAGACAGTCTCATTTAATTAACATCTTAACATGGCTACAGACCGTTATGTGCCCAAGCTTCATTTATCTCAATCCTTGATCAGAGATCAAGGCAAATATGACTTTGGTATCCCAAAAGGCATTGGATAGAAAGAGATATGACACATGAAAGCTATAAGCTGACTTGTTAGGGATGCATATCTCAGGAGAAGAAGAAACCAGGTTAACCATATATCAGATCGTGAAGCATTAGCTCCCCAGACTAAACACGGAGGCGGCTGTAAGCCATTCATCAGATGTCACAAGTTACGACTCACAAAATAAATGACGAGTTTTGAGCTTCAGCAGTTTCAGGGAAATAAACAACAGAATCTTCAAAAGGGGGTCCGTAACTCCTAGGGGGTCCACAGCAGTACTACAGGGGGTCCGCCAGATACAGTTTGATCTCAAACTAATTTTTCTGAAGAAATGGAAATATGCATTAAATAAGTTAACTTCAACTTCAA
>NW_015544192.1:938280-945617 GCF_001515605.1 Sinocyclocheilus anshuiensis | reverse complement strand
ATATATATATATATATATACACATATACAGTATATACCATATATATATATATATATATATATATATATGCATACAGTACATGTACTTATTAATTTAATGGCTTTGCAATGTAAGCATCATAAGCAAATATATTAAAATATATTAATAAGCTACATGCAGTTGCAGGCTTAAAATGCTAAAATTTGCTAATTTCAATAATATGCTCATATCCTTTTATGCTCATAGGGGTTCTTGGCCTAAAAAAAAGACCCCTGAATGAGACTTTTCTCATTTATTTTAGTGTAATCAGCATGGCACTGCTGTAGTTTTAAAGGGTGTCTCTGACGAATCTTAAAAAGACAGAAAAATCCTATGACCTTGAAACTGTGCAACAACATGCAAAATATTTAAAATAACGGCATTCCCATTACAATCAATAAAGCACATCTCACGTTCACCAATTCCAAGATCCAAAATCAAAAACTCCTGCACCAGCTAATCAAGGTATTTGAGCTCAATAGAAATTGTACAAGCAGGTGTGTTAAAGCAGAGCTGGAATGTCCAGGAACATAATTCATAACCCCAGGCATTCCTCATTATACGGCATGGTTTGAAGTATGTGAATTAACTTATTGGCTACGTTCCTTAAGTCCACTGAAAACTGAATGACATCTTCCTACCAGAAACTTTACTGCAACAGTTTGCGGAGGGTCTTTTCCACTCCAGATTTACAAAGGCCCTGTACACAAAATTTAAATATTCTCTAAAATTAGCTGTATTTGACTATATGATCTCGGTATATTGACCCCCATGACACAAACCATTCTGTGTAAAATAAGCACTTTTAAACACTGGCTTTTGAAAAGTGTCTATCTATGATGTTTATTCAAACAATCTGTATCAGTTAGTTTATTTAATATTTCGATTAAACTTAAACTTTCTTTATTTCGATTAAACTTATTCTTTGAGTTAGTTAACTTAAAAAATTGAGTTAGTTTACTTAAATGTGTTTAGGTAACTGGTTTCCACAAATGTTTTGAGTATTCTGAACTTATCTGGTTTTACAGTGTAGTTGCAATGACATAAATTTCACTATATGCTATATTTATGGTTCATTTCTACAGCTCTGTCAGCACAGAACTATACGCATCTCTAAACACCTCGGCATTCATGGCAAACTCACAGCACATCTGCTGAAATCCATATTTAGCTTTACTGAAGTAATAAAAAATGAGCAAACAAATATGTGAAAAACAACTGCATGAAACAAAGCAGAAACGAATCAAGGGGGATTTGATCAAAGTTCTGACTTGCATATTGAATCAAGTATTTTCCAGAGAACACCCAAGAGCAGGATGTACCATCCCAGACCTTGATTTTAGGACAGTTTGACAAGGCAGGGCTTTTACACTTATTGCCCTCCATGCTCAGTCTCCCGAAGATCTGGGTAAAGTCATTTATTTCAAATTTAAAACAGCTCCTTCAAACAGTGCTGAAATGAAAATCCCCAGCTCCTCAGGTCCTTAACCCTGTCTGTTTAGTTCCGCTCAATTGAGGTGAGCCACTCTTCATCTCTTCAGTACATGCATACTGGGCATTAGCATAAAAAGGGACCACAGCACCCCTTAATTTCTACATTATGTGAAAAGAAATGGTGAGAAATTCCCATCAACAGTGCTTCCTGTTGTCTAATGAATAATCAAGTGCACTCATAAAGGGAAATAAAATGCTTTTCTGGCCTGTTGCCCTCCTGTTTGAATACAATAACAGTGATGATTGAAGGTATGTATCTACAGACTAAAATACCAACCACTTGATCATAACCTCTGCACTAGTATTATGTCGTAAGTCCAAGGACTAAAAGGTTACACCTTTGAAATAAATAAATAATACAGTAATTCACATAACTTGCAATCTGAAAGACACTTGTCCTAAACTAAAATAAAAACCAACAAAGCATGGGATGCAAGGGATGTATCTGAGAAATGCAAATGTGAAAGCAATTTTTTATGCGTCTTTCAATGTCAAAATGCATTTATACAAAACACTGGATTTGTATTAGGGATGCACGATACCACTTTTTCCAGTGCTCGCCCGATACCGATACTTTTATTTTTGGTACTTGCCGATACCGATGCCGATACCGATATTTTTATTGCATTTGTACATTTTTTAAATATTGGGTACAGAAACCAAAAGGGTATGTATAATGTTAGTTGGTTAACTTAATTTATCAAATAGATACAGTCAACCCTACATTTATTCAGACACCTTCAACATTTCTCACATTACCACAGTTTATTTGCAATAATTTAGAAAATGGTAATAAAATATGACAAGATCTCAGACTCTCTCTCTCTCTCTCTCTCTCTCCCGTCAAGTAACTTGTGCATTGTTTTACTTACTTGTTTTTGACGTATCCGACCGAACTACAAACTTTCCAGTGATGTCTGTGAGAAAGATATATTCACTCGACAAGCTCGCGCATCTGCGCCGCCGCGCGCTCAATCCACTCAGCGTGCTTTATCAGCTCGCGCACATCAGATATACAGGTGTTAATACTGAATGTTTAACATTATATTAATTGCATACATATACTTCGTAGTAGACATCCATAACTCCTTTCTGCTGTCTGTTGTCGGTGTTTCTTTGTCTGAATATGGCACCTATCACATGCTGTGTGGTATCGGCGTTTGGTATCGGGGCATTTTAACGAGTACGAGTACGAGTACAGGAGACCAGTATCGGTGCATCCCTAATTTGTATACGTGGATATGAAATGGTTTATCAGATGTACAAATTTTTGATGAAAATATGAGCAACTCCAGTCGACTCAGGAAAAAGTTTGCCGGAGGGAAGAGGATTAGCATGTCAGCTGCTTTAGAGGTGAGAGAGAATGACGCTTTCAGCATGCAAACTATGGGAATTACTGACTCTTCACTTATATTTTTACTTCATTGTAAAGAACATAACATAATAAAAGTGTTTATGACAACACTTACAAGGATTTTACAGCTAATTGAACTAATGAACTACAACTAACTAAACTGTTACACCCTTTGTAGTGTTTTAAAGGAATAATTCACTCAGAAATTAAGATTCGCTGAAAATGTCCTCAACCTCAGACTGATCAGTGGATTATTGTGATGTTGGATTATCAGTGGATTATCAGCTGTTTGGACTCTCATTCTGATGGCACCCATTCTCTGCAGAGGATATGATGTAATGCTACATTTCTCCAAATCTGAACAAAAACTCTTCTACAGTACATCTTGGATGGCCTGAGGATTACTTTTTCAGCAAAATGTCATTTTTTTGGTGAACTATTGCTTTAAGAAATAACAACAATTTCGAAAATAACATGTATTTTACATAAGATTGTATATGTACATTGCCATGCATGTAATTTGCTTTGATGCTCTAATCCCAAATTAAATTAAAGGAAAGCCATGGACAGCAAAGTCTAGACAAAAAACCCCCGCAATGGTCGATTTCCATGACACAAATATGTGGTGATGTATGAGCAGCATGAATATTCTAGAGACTGCTCATGGGTGAGTAGACACAATCCTCACGTCACATTATGTACAGCTGCGCTCTAATTGAAGCACTGTTCAACAACATGTGGCTCCATTACAAATTCATGGAGAACTGCTTTATCATACTCAGCATGTATGATAATTGCTATGTCACATTGTGCAAAGCTTGAAGTGGTATGACCCAAGGTGTTTTGAAATGGGTTCTCTCCATCTATTGAAGTTTCAAGAGGCATTTCAAACCACAAGAATGGGAGGCAGTGAGGATCCTTCAGGAAATTACACCCAGACTCTGAAGAGATGTTATATGCGATGCATACTCTAAAATTCTACTCACACACTCCAGATTTCATGGTTTAATCCAAAAGACAGCACAAAGCAGACCTCAACAATAATTTTTTTTTTTCTGCAGACCAGTAGTTCACATTTTTACATGGTGAAATTTTCACTGGCCTGAAAGGAAGGGAAAATGCTTTAATTGTATTTATTTATTTAGGCTACTATAAAAGCTACATACACATTTTTTTTGCTGTTTTGTTTCTTTACAAAACAAATGCACAACAAAATTTTAAAATCTAAAGTTGCCATCAAATGAAAACTCACCCCACCTATTTTCTCAATTTCTCAACAAACAAGAGATTGAACCAAGTCCCTGCCTTGTATTTTTTTTTCTCTCAGTAACCTGTTTCCCTTTGGATGTGTCACAATACAGGAAAAAAGATCTGATATAACTTTAAACAATTATAAGGGCTTATATTTTGCATAATCATAACCTCTAAAGTCCAACTGCAGGATGCCTAAAGTTGATCTAAATAACTACATTTGGTACAATGACAAATAAAACTGAGTAAACCCAACAAAACAAGGTAAGTATTAAGTAGTGAATTTTTGAATATTTATGAGTAATGTAAACTTATTTCATTTAATCCACTAATATTAGCTAGCAATAATGCGCCTACATGTGCTAACATAAGGCTCTGCTCTTGCCCGCACAATGGAAACTGGTTTTTGATCAGAAAATATGCTTATATTTTTTGTTTTGTTTTTTTGCAGAAAAAAAAAAAAATCCCAAAAAATGCTGATTCCTAGCGTTCATCTTCACTTTATAGATGTGAATGTCATATCCTATCTGCCGAGGTGGGAAGTAAAATAAGACAGGAGCACTGTTTATTCGGCATTCTGCTGCCCTGGCACCTGTGGGAAAAGCAATCTGGCATCTCTCCATCACCACCTCTCCCCTCCTGTCCCGGGTGTAAAAAGGTCTTGTCCACTAGTTGAACCTTGCCCACAGCACACAGTCAGAGGTGATGTGACAGATGGAAAAAGGCTGTTTATTTGGCTTGTGCTCAGTTTTTGAACTGACAGGTAAAACCTGGCCCTGCTTCCCTGCTCCTGACAGATGTGGCCATTAGTTCTAACACACTAGCATACCAACCAGTTTAGAGTGGCAACATCTCACTGACTGAGGAGTGAGGGAGCTCTGATTGGAGTCAGATTCAGAGTGCTAAACTCTGCCACTGACAACAACAGGAAAAAGCTCTAGACTTTCACTGAAACCAATGATTATGATAATTTCGCTGTCCTTTTCAGACCTAATGAATCAATAAATGGAGGCAACATTCTTCTGGAAGGCAGCAGTAAAGAATTATAGTTCCAAATGCATCTCAGTTCAAACAATGTCTTAAAGGGACAGTTCAACCAAAAATGTAAACTCTTTCATTACTTATTCAACGTATGTTGTTCCAAACACCTTTGTTGTTATTTTAATAGATGATCTATTAAATAGACAATATATTATTACAGTCTAAAATAACTAATTTCTATTTTAATATATTTCAAAATGTAATTTATTCATGTGATGGCAAATCTGAATTTTCAGCAGTCATTACGCCAGTCTTCAGCGTCACATGATCCTTCAGAAATCATTCTAATATGCTGTTTTGATGCTCAAGAAACATTTCTTATTATTATCAATGTTGAAAATAGTTGTAGTGATTATTTACCAAACACAAACAAATGCACACATTGTGTTATGATAAATCATCTGGAACCCAAGTTGTACAATAAACATTTTATTTTCTGGAACTAAAATTAGGGCTGTGCAAATAATCTAATGCGATTTTCATGCGCATCTCGTCAGTAAAGCCGGTTCTGTGATTAGTAGTAAATCTCCAGCACGTACTTTCAAATGTAGCGGCATTTACTACACAGAGCCGTAGATCGTTGACAAGCTACACAATATCGCATTCAAAATCGCAGGCGATTCATTGCTGATTATGAACACGATATTGCGTAGCTTGTGTGTGATCTACGGCTCTGTGTAGTAAATGCCGCTCCATCTGAAAGCACGTGCTGGAGATTTACTACTAATCACAGAACCGGCTTTACTGACGAGATGCACATGAAAATCGCATTTGATTATTTGCACAGCCCTAACTAAAATGTTTTAGAGCAAAATACTTTAGTGGCAAAAATATTGCTCTTCTGTAGAGTAAAACTTACAAATGACTTTATAGTGATATCAGATATGTGAGTGATTAATTATTTTTCATATTTAAAAAAAATCATCATCTAGTAATCACAATCTACTAGACAATTATGGAAATTCACTGGTCAAAAAGTGTGGGGACCCTGTTATTCAAATTCACATGTTTCAGCTAAAATAATAATAATAATAATAATAATAATAGTACTGTATAAGCAGTCATACTTGCAGATGGTAACACCATTTCTAAATATACTTACAAAACAAATCACCCTGTGGATATGAAAATGTATGTCTCAGACTGAGCAGACTTAGACTAAACCAAAACCTAACAATGGGAATGAGTGATTCAGTGATTCACATAGATGGTCCACATCAGTGACACAGCACCAGTGGTTGGCAAAAAGCATTATGCTGACTTTTTATGGTTCAGAGCTCAGGGCACCTGCTTCCTACAGAGGTTTCTTCAGGGCATGTTTGTACACAAAATGACCAGTCGCCTTAAAGACCACTAGGTGAATCATGAGGTTTAAGAGATCTGAGCCTCCAGGCTAATGCAAACTGCTGCTAAACACAGTCTCAGACACATCACACACCAAACATGCTCCACTTTCAAACCACACTGTCCTCCAATGCAAGTAATGCACCATTTTCAAAAAAAAAAACAAAAAAAAACAACAACATGTATTTAAATAGAAAAGCTTTTACATTTTGTCTAATAGTCTAAAAACTCTGTTTTCACAGTTGATTTAGTTAATAAACAGAACTTAAATTCAACTCATTCCCACTAAATGCACATATAAACTACCGTACATCAAAATTTACAAAGAGAACAACATGAAATGACCACATTCTTTCAGCACCAAACAACTTACCACTGAGGTTCAAGTCCAATAATACTGTTTCTTGACCCAGAGAGCTATTTAATGCTCTAAAAGATAAAGATTGACCAGACTAATTTCACAATGGATTCCAAGATTTTCTATTTCACCACAAATTTGTTCAAATCTTTGTGGAAGTTAACGCAGGATCCTGCTGTGAGGAAAATGACCTCCTTTGACCAAATATAATAACCTGTCAAAAAAGGACTACTTGCACAAGTATTAGAAAAGGTCAATGGGAAATTTAAATAACAGGAAGTAACATTTCTTCTTTATGTCAAATTTAACTGCCCAAATGTCCCAGTGCTCCCCCTTGTGTCAGTTGTGCACACACACACACACGTTTATTAAATAAAAAAATATAATGTATATATGCATCTAAAACGCAAAAGTAAGATAAGTTATATATATTTTTATATTGGCGCAAATATATATATATATATATACAGTGGGTAC
>NW_015544192.1:932206-937818 GCF_001515605.1 Sinocyclocheilus anshuiensis | reverse complement strand
AATAAATCTGCAAAAATGTCAACGATTCTGTGTTTTTCTGTCAATATGGGGTGCTGTGTGTACATTAATGAGGAAAAAAAATTAACTTAAATGATTTTAGCAAATTGCTGCAATATAACAAAGAGTGAAAAATTTAAGGGGGTCTGAATACTTTCCGTACCCACTGTATGTATATATATATATATATATATATACGTTCAGTAAAACCTCAGGTATATGGTAAAATATAAATGATAAATTATTAAATAAATTATTTTTCCAGAACACAAAGCTACTTTTGAATGGCTGTCAATGGAGAAAGATGCTTTTTATCTACCAGCAACCGGAATGTGCTAACTAGCTAAATCTTGACCCCTTGATTTCAACACAATTGCAATGATAAAGTTTGTCACTAAGTGACATCCATGTTGATTACCCAATCAAATCAGACCTAACACCATTGAGTCTTAATGCAGCACAGACAATGCGGCTAACAATGCACCAACCGTAAAAGGATAAGGAAAAATAGTCTCATTTCCATATCTGTGCAGTTTAGGCCTATAGAGGAGTCATTACCATCAAATGAGCAGCGTTTGCATACCAAGAATGGCTTAATGTGCTTGTTTTTATGCAGTCCACTATCATTTCCTGTAATTGAAGACAAGCGTGCCATTTTCTTCTCATTTACAAGATAATTTGATGGAAGGCAAATGTTATCATTTCAGAAGGGGCGTATCGTATCTGTTTGCTTTTGCACAATTTTCCTGTATGGCCCGTCTCTTACTGCGACACAGAGACCTTGCACAATAAAATAAATGTCAATGAAAAGAAAAGTAAAAGATTTAATCTGCCAGTACGCCCGGCTATGTATCTCTAATTACCTTGGAAATCAAGTCAATATGGAATTAGTATGCAAATAGCCACACAGGATGAGACGCCACTTACACTGGCCTGATCAAAAGCTGGTTGTGCTGTGAAAGTAATTCACATTGAAATGCATATGCAAGAGGTAATCAATGGCTACTACGCCAGCATAAAGCATCGAGAGCAACAATTACAGCACAGAAGGCTGACAAGGTCTAATTCGACAAAGCAATTGCTACAAGTTTCCTTAATTAACAATCACAAACAAGACACAGAACAGTGAGACAAATTGATGGAATAGTGATTGTGAATGGGTCGAGGAGGCATCTTGTGTTTGAATTTGTAAGAAAGATGTCAATGACCCAAGACGAAGCGGTTCAGGGCCGTTCAGTCTAGCCCGTGTGTTTCCATCCATCTTGAGATTGAAAAATTCTGGATCCATTACTCTACACCAGATCCAGTGCTCAGTTCATTTCTGTCTTGTGTCTTTGACTGTATATAATGACTCTGAAATCTCAACACGATAAGAAAGAAGAATGTGGCCACCTCAACTCAGGAGAGAGTGTATGGGGAATTGTTAAGACCGTGATTATTGGTGTGTGTGTTCCTGGCACCACTTTTCTTTTCTTTTTTATTTCCTCTGTTGTCTAGGTTTAGACACAATGTCTCATTAACACAATATGCCATACCAACACAAACTGTGATAACACCCTCACGTAATTTAACCAAACACTGAATAATTTGACTGCTTTGCATCTGTTGTATGCTAAATGACACCACAGGAAACATTATGGACAGTGAAATATGCAAAAAATAAATAAAAAAAACTTTTATACAAATTATAAAAAATTATACAAAAGCATTAATGTATGTTTGTTTATAAAATTCACGTTGTTCCATAGTAAGTACTTACATAATAATACATTAGTAAAACATACTTCCATAGTAAGTGTCGCACCATAATCCAGATTTTCTTTTAATAGAATAAAGTAAAATAAAATAAACAAGAGGCAAACCTTTTTTTTTTTTGGTGATCAACATTATGCCACAAATGCTCAAGAGGCAAACCTTTTTTTTTTTGGTGATCAACATTATGCCACAAATGCTGTCAACTGAGACTAACTTGTAACTGAACCTGGAAAACTAACCTGGTAAAATTAATGATTCGGAAGTATGCAAGAAAATGAGATATTGACAGACAGGCTCCTCACATCCAATAATGTGAGGTCTCAGAAGTTGACCAAAAACACAGTTAAATGACCAATACAGATAACCTTTGACCTGTGGTCACTAACGCTCACCATAATCCCCTGAGCGGCTCACTCAATGCCAGACATCCTGGTACTAAGGGCTGATGGCAACACACGCCAACAGCAAACTGTGATGGTGATGATGATAATGTAACAGTGCAGTATTCCTGTAACCTTGTTACTTCTTCCTACATTCATGGTGATATTCTATTCGAACCCTGCTTTCCACTGACTGTGTGCACATATTTGTTGATGTAAGAGGACATGCTTCATACTGTCTCACTCTCTAAGAGTAAAAAGCATGTAATGTTTCATGGGCTGGAAAGCAGACACAGACTTCAAAAAAGCCACCTGGGTGTTTGTTGACCTACATAGGTAACCATATGGTAGTTTTCATACGGTAAATCATAAGTGCAGAACCATGATGCAATATAGATCAATTTATAGACTTGTGCTGAAAGCATTTTATCTTTTCCAATCTAAAACATCACATCCCCACATCTACTTATTTACTGCTAGTTTGGAATCAAATGAGATGACAGAATTTTACCAGAAATGATCTGCAAAAAGTTTGACTCATTTTTAGCATTTACTTTTTTCTTTTACTTAATAATACAACTTAATTTTCAAAAATATATTTAGATTTTTACCTCAGAAATCTGAGGGGGCAGTTTATAATTGTAAGCCATTAGTGGTCTGTTGTAAAATGGTCTGACAAACCGTCCTGTGCTGTTACTTGTTTAGAAATGGACCCAATTACAGGGCACTGTTATCACAAGTGATGTTGCCTGAAGTGTATATTATTAGTCTAGGCACACAGCAATAAATTCACACATTATTATACACCAGACTGTTAATTATACAGAAATAAATAATGTGCATTCACAAGTCTCCACATTTACTGAAAAGCGAAGAAGTGCTGCACATCAATAACGTTGTAGTTGAGAAGAGCTCCTCGGAAATGATGCAAGGAGGTTGTCATCAGTTCACTGCACATCAGTCAGTATATCTGTTTGGTCCGTCTTGTTTTCTGCTTAATGCTGCAGTGGAATTTTTTACAATGAGACAAGCATTTGACAAGTAATGTGTGTTTTCATTATTTCAAAGTTATATAAACTGTGCAAACATCTGGATTTTGCAGGACTTCACATGACTTGTGATCATTGGTGGAAATTAAAATGTATATAATTTTATTAAAAAAAAAAACACCTTTAAATACTTTAATATAATTACTATAACTTAATTTCTTAAAACAATTGTTACAAAGACTAATATACCACAATGATACAAAAAGCACAAAATAAAATGTTATTTTATATACTGTAGGTGATCATTTTTGGGTGAACTATGCCTTTAAGGTACAGGAAACTGAGAAAGACAAAGAAACTGTGAGGATGGTCACAGAGGAAAAGTGAGAAATGGAGTTAGAGAGGAGATAGCCCAAGTGTGTCTTGATATAGATCAAAATAATAGTACAACAAGGTGTCTCACACATGCTCTTTTTTCTGCAAGGTGTCTCCTGTTGCTGGTAGGAGAAGACCTGTGAGGGCGACAGCTGTCAATTAAACTTTATCAGCCAGGAAGAGTTAAGTGTGTTCATGGGTTTATGTGCATATGAATGCACATGTGGGATAGATGCAGAGGCAGGATCTGCTGAGACAGAACAAAACCATAAGCCTGAAAATTTCTCCAGATGTATGACAAATTATGTTGAGTGTCAGAACAGATTATGTTGAACTGGATCAACTAATAGTTGTTCTTTTTCATATATATGTCTGTGTGTGTGTATATGTCTGTGTGTGTGTGTGTGTGTGTGTGTGTGTGTGTGTGTGTGTGTGTGTGTGTGTGTGTATTTTAAATTGACTATGCTACAGTGGATTCAAATATTTACAAGTTGGGAAGTCATAATTATGATGTCAGTAGCATTTAAATAAATTTGGTTGGAGCAAGATGACAATGTGCATTTTTAACAAAAAATACAGGAAGATTTTTTTTTTTTACTACTTCTACAAAATGATAAAGAATGCATATCAGGTGTGGTTTTTTTATTTTTTATATGTTTTTACCTTATTTATGAAGGTGCCATACATTAAATCATTAGCCTACATATATAATATTGTAATTGTACAATATTATTGAATTTTGTAAATGCAGCTTGTTTTATTGTAAATTAAAAAAAAAAAACTATTAATTACCACAAATTTACTATTAATACAAATACTGCATCCATTATGTCCGCCATGTTTTCTCAATGACATAATCCCTACTTGGACACTATATGCTCAAAGAAAATCTAGAATTTCCAACTCATAATTATGACTTTGTGGTGGCGTTCATGTGCATTAAACATGTAAATATGATCTTTCCAACATGACTTGAATGCACAAATAGTGCTCCTTGTGGAAAGCACACACTGTACGAAAAAAAAAAATCTGAATAAAAACAGAAAAATCACCAGTGCATTTGCATAATTGCAACAAAATGCACAATTGCATTGGACATAATGCATAATTCAAAATACATGTAAAACACCTCTGGAAAAAAATAAAAAATTCCTTTATATTAACAAGGTATATTGGGCCCTATAAAATGTAAAGAAAAAAAAAGTTCAAATTTATTTTGGACATGTCATGACGTTGCCATACACGTAACTCTGCTATGTCAATTAACAATGCTAAAATGCTCAATCTCCTTGTTTAGAGATTTCGTCTCTAGGTTACGTATGTAACCATGGTTCACCAAGGGAACGAGACGCTGTGTCGAGATCGCTTTGGGAACGCCCCTGTGTGACCGCGTTCTGAAGCACGTGTCAAATCAGCCCAATGGAGTAGCGAGACGTCACGGGCGGGGTGACGTAAGCACCAGAAAGTATAAAAGCGCATCCGGCAGAGCGCAAACCAGCTTCGATGAAGTAGCGCCTGCAGGGATGCCGGGAGTATGGCAAAGAGACGCAGCGTCTCGTTCCCTCGGGGAACCATGGTTACATACGTAACCTAGAGACGTTCCCCTTCAGGAACTCGAGCTGCGTCGAGATCGCTTTGGGAACGAGAATACCCACTGCGCCATACTACCAAGTCCCTGCCTGTGTGTGTATCTTATGAGCACATCACGAAGGGAGAACTTGGGAACCTGGCGTAGATGCCAGGTCTAGGTTGTAAAAGCGGACAAAAGTGTGCGGAGAGGACCAGCCCGCCGCAGCACAAATGTCCTGCAAGGCCACACCCAAGTTGAAAGCCTTAGAGGCGTGAACGCAGACCCCCCTGCCGATTGATGTAGGAGACCACCGATGTGTTGTCTGTGCGGACAAGCACATGCTGCCCCCTTAGGTCTGGAAGGAAGTGTGTCAGAGCTCGAATCACGGCCAGCATCTCCAGGCAGTTGATGTGCCAAAAGAGATGATGCCTTCACACAGACCCTGGGCAGAGCGGCCACTCATGACCGATCCCCAGCCCGTGAGAGAGGCATCCGTCGTTAGCGTTACGCGATAACAAGGAGCCCCTAACATCGGGCCTTGAACCA
>NW_015544192.1:930190-930369 GCF_001515605.1 Sinocyclocheilus anshuiensis | reverse complement strand
GAGTCCACAGTCTCCTCTGTCTCGACACTCATCACCTCTACCTCCTCGGAGGAAGATAGATGAAGTGCCTGGCTCTCTCTCTGGGGGGAAGAGACCGCAGCGCGGGCTTCCGAACCCTGAGAGAGAGATGCAGATCTAGCGGGTGAGGACCGAGAAAAGGACGAGCCCATCTCGGATCC
>NW_015544192.1:921899-929944 GCF_001515605.1 Sinocyclocheilus anshuiensis | reverse complement strand
AATCAGGCTCCTCGAGAGCTGACCGTGCATGCTCCGCTCCCAAACAAACGACACACAAATCGTGTGTATCCCCCACCACCAGATATCGTGGCAGGGAGTTCAGACTGCATAGGTTAAGCTTATGGGTCTGTCATGTGATAAACGAACAACTCGAAAAACCCGAAGACTCGAGAGATGAACTAATCAATTCTCTTTCCGGCTCAGACTGCATTGGTTAAGCTTATGGGGCTGTCACGTGATGAACGAACGACTCAGAAAACCCGAAGTCTCGAAACAGGTGAACTACTTGACTATTTCCAGTACAGAACTTATAGGATGTTGCACATGCGCGCCTGAACGAATCACTCCCCGAGACGACTCATTCTTCCCGAGTCACATTAATGATTCGTTCAAAATGAACGAATTGTTCAAGAACGACCCAACACTAGTACAGTTTAGTTTCATATCTGTAACCTAATTTAGACACCGTTTTGAGCAGCGAGAAAGAAAGCTGTGACTTCAAGAACTCTCCAACAAAGACCAGCCATTGTTTACAGGCAGTGCCAAAACACATGGCAGGCCTCATGGCTCCAAAAACGCTTTTTAACTTGCCTCTATTACTATAAATGTTCAGTGCTTTTAATAAAGGAATCAAACTTGTCAGGGTGATCAGCGTGAATTCAGCTCTCCCCGCTTCTGTCACAAACTTCCCCGGGTGCCTTAGTAATTCTATCCATGTGCGTCTCTTGTGGCTGAGGCTCAATACACAAAGCATGACGAAATTCACTTGGATATTGAAAGAGCACCTTCCGTTCCACAGAGGAGTTTCAGCAGCTTCCAGGATTTAATCAATCGAAGCATTAAGTGCAATTCAGGTCACACAGCACGTAGGACATCCTGGCCCACTTCGCCTTTGCCTCACACAACAGCTTTTACACGTGTTGTAGATCTCGTTTCGTGTGGATCAAGGATACTCTAGGTACATGCACTTTCTGACTTTCAGAGTCTAAACAATGGGACTGAACATGGATCAAAGGTGACCAGGGTTGGGAAAAATTCAAAATTAAAACAACTGGCTTACTGACAGTTCATGAGTTGGAATTTATTTTACCACATTCCACAGGAGACTGAATACAAATTTTAATTGAAATGACAAGAATTCATATAATTAAATAGAATGAAAAAATATACTACTACTACTACAACTAATAACAATAACATTCTATATCATATTATTCTATAATATATTGTCAATTGAAGTTTTATATATACACTGCTGTTCAAAAGTTTGTGATCAGTAAGATTTTTAATGTATTTTTCTTATGCTCATCAAGGCTGCATTTGATCAAAAATACAAAAGAAAACAGTAATATTGTGGAATATGAATACAATTTAAAATAACTGTTTTCTATATGAATCTATTTTAAAATGTAATATATTCCTGTGATGCAAAGCTGAATTTTGAGCATCATTACTCCAGTCTTCAGTATCACATTATCCTTCAGAAATCAGTCTAATATGCTGATTTATTATCAATGTTGGAAACAGTTGTGCTGCTTATTTTATTTATTTATCTATTTATTTTTAACTTGTGATATTTTTTTCAGGATTCTTTGATGATTAAAAAGTTAAAAAGAACAGCATTTATTCAAAATAATCTTTCCTAATAATATACAGTACCGTTCAAAAGTTTGGGGTAAGTTTTATTTTTTGTTGTTTTTTTTTTTAAATGTACTTTTTGAAATTGATACTTTTATTCAGCAAGAACGTGTTAAATTGATAAAAAGTGATAGTAAAGACTTATATTCTTAGAAAAGATTGCTATTTTGGAATAAATGCTGTTCTTTGTCACTTTTTATTATATGGAGCATTAGCATGAGAATTGAGGATGTTTATACATACACACATACGTACACGCATACATACATGTATCATACGTACATACATACATACAAACATACATACTTCAGTAGTTTCTACTTCCTTAAATTCAAATTACAATTCTACAATTGTGCATCCTCAATTCTCATGCTAATGGTCATGTCTAATGGTAGTACAATAAATGAGAGAGTAGACATTATACAGAATTTATAATTTTGCAAAGTCATAGCATTATGATTTCTCAGTATTTGTACACTATATTGTGTTGCACCAGTTTTTAAAAACTGAAGGATTATTCACAGAATTTAATTCATTTTCATACCCAGCACAGTAGGCCAATGAGGCTTGACTTGTTGCCTGAAGGTAAAGAACCCCACTGGTCATTTATTCAGGCAAAGACAATCAACCATAGAACTATTATCACATATTCTTGAAAGATATTGATTAAAGGCTGTTGTGAGTCATCCGTCTTGATCACAGCCTGAAAATCAAATAATTCCAGGGATGAAGTTAGTGCCACATAATTATGTTTTAGAGACCTAATCTTATATTCTGTGCAAACTTTGAGCATCTGGAATGGCCTGTTATACCCAAATTATGTCAAAAATGCTAATATACAGCACAGAGCAGACGACACTTAGAAGCAAGAAAAGTTTGGTCATGTAATTGTTTTTATTTTTTTTTTAGAGAATACAAAAACATTGATTATAAACAATTACTGGCGCTATAAATGCAGTAATAAAATAATTACTGTAATACTTTTCAATTGCTTATGTAAGAGCTTTTGTTGTGCCATGTTATATAAAATAAATAATCAAAATTCAAGCTCAATGATCTCTCAATTCAAAACACTCATTCTCCATTCTTTCATGAAATTACTATTTGATAATTCAGTTATTCCCCCATTCATTTTTATGTGCACTCATATTCATTTATTTTACTACTACAGACGTGTGTAGCGAGTGAAAGGGAATGAGAAATGGGTCAGGGATTTAGGCAGTGCATTTGAAAAGGAATAGGAGATTGACTCTGTATAGAGAGACGAGCTCTGACCTCAGCGCCTCCTGTGAAGGAAACTTGGTCAAAAATATTTCAAAGGAAGAATGTTTTTGGTGTGCTCACAGTGAGGGGAAAAAAATGAACATCAAACCCCAACAATTATAAAATGCTCTTTTTTGTTCCTTCTCTGGTCATGTAAGGTTAACATTTGACTTTAAGACCGTCTCACTGAGTTTGGGTGAATAATTTGAGGATTTTACACCATTCACTGTGTGTTGCAGCTTAAGGAAGTGTGCTGCAATATGAAAGAATTGTTCTAGAAGCTGTATAGTGCATACAATTTGTAGTAAGTGCTTCTTGATTGGAGTTGAACATTTTAAGACTTTTTTTTTGTCACCGCAAGGCATATTTGTCAAATCAAAGCGATTAGCACAAAATTTAAATTATGTAGCTCTCAGCATCTGTGTGTAAAAAATAAATAAATAAATTGCCTTGTTTTCCAATCTGATGCAAGTCAATGACAAACAAGATGGAAACTAGTCTCCAGGCGTAATTGCAAGTAGGGAGCTAAAAGTAAACTTACATTAAAACAGGAACTCAGGCAGAAATGGGTTGTTTTCTTGGTGGAATACAGGTGCATTCTGACTATTCTTGTCAAGTTAAAATGTTTCTGGCTAAAAACTTCAGGGAGAAAATGTCTCAGCCTACATTTATCTTACCTAGATTTTCTCAGAAAGCCACCATTCCATGCGGTATTCACTTTAAAGGTCTTTTTATTTTTATATATATTTTTATTTATTATTTTTTCCAAGGTTTTCAAAGACCTGCTGCTTGGAGCAGGGCAAGAAAGGAGACGTGTGTAAAAGAAGTCTTTTTACCTTCCCAGAATGTGTTGAAAGGCACAAAACACCAACTCTAATATAAAAAGAGCTCCACGCACTATACCGTTTTTCAAACAGAATTCACAATAGTTGTATTGCAAAGATAAAATGTACTTCAGACTATTTTGAAAATGATATTACTTAGTTACAGGTCCTCTGCTCAATGAAAGACTGTCCACCTTAAGGACAGCGGAGTAAATGAAACTGTATTTTATATTACACTCGAGTCATTTATCATAATTAGTTATCTGGTCAAAGGTTTTAAAACTATTAAATCCCATTCAGGTCTTACTATTACAACGCTGACCGTTGTATGAGTTCAAACTCTGGCAATAACAATTCTTTCCTTAAAATAAAACATTCACTGAAAGTCCTGTCAGAGGAAGCCAAATACAGGGCAGGGATTGTGAGCCCATGGTTTTGCTGTCAGACTGAGTGGCATTGAGACGGCTGTGAGAAACCTTGATGAAACTACAATTATTCTCACGTATTCTGACATAGTTTAAGGTGAGGAATAGACACTTTAACACCAATGATTTTAACTACAGATATCTGAGCATGTCAGGGAGGGATACACAAAAAGTTGATTATTTTTATGTATTTGACTAAATAATTTAATATTTATTAATAAATTTACATTTATAATAAAATGCCATATAATAATAATAATAATAAACAATATTACAGTTTATGGGTTCAAACAATAATTTATAGTCTTTTCCACAAGTATTATTGAGTAGATACAATTGATTAAGTCTCCCATACTGACCAAAAGAATTTGAAATTAAACAAATTTTAATTGTCAAAATTATGTATTTATTATTATTGTCATCAACAGCAACAACAACAATAATATATTCATTGCATATGATTTCACTGTTGTAGTAGATTTATTTACTGTGTCTAATCAGAAATATCATAATTAAAATTTGTTCTGCTTAATTAATCGTACCTTTAAAATTAACCTCTATCAGTATCGTCGTGAGAAAAAAAAAAAGCTTCTTTTTATTATTATTATTATATTTACAAAAGGACGATGAGGCATTTATGACTTAAAAAGCAGACTGTTGAGCGGTGAATCCTGTTCTATAACATTTTCAGGAAGTGTCTGCCAGCATCTCACTTTGAGATAAATTATTACACCTGAGAAAAATATCTCCAAACAAAAAGCACCTATAATCCTCTTTATTCGGCTCTTTAGACGTGAGTCTTCTTCAGGGATAGTGCATTAAGCCAGGTTTGACACAGTCAGTGTACAGCTTTGCCTGTGTTTTTGCTGGCTCTGTCTGCATGAGGCTGGCCTTATGCACCCTCTGTAATTTTAGAGCTTTTCATGGACAGAGATGGTGAACAATGATGAAAAGTCACAGTGGTTTGCCTCCCTCTGCATCGCTTTCAAAGGTGCATATTTTTTTTTATGGGCAGTATCAGGTGTTTGAAGACAATGTGCACGTAAAGGAAGTATTGCACTTTAATTTTGTAGTCATTTTATTAGGGTCTGTCTGAATAAAAGTAATTAAAAAAATTCACAGTTAAATAGTATCTTCCTTAATCAATTAACAATGTGTTAAAGGCTCAGTCCCCCCCATTTTGACCCATACAATGTATTTTTGGCTATTGCTACAAATATACCCCAGCAACTTAAGACTGGTTTTGTGGTCCAGGGTCACAAATGATCCAAAGCCCAGAGCTGCCAAATGATTGAATCTATTTTTAGTTCTCCAAGAGAAGGATGACTCACAACACTTTTAAAACAGGTTTGGTAGAAATGCCAGCTCATTTAGTGTCCACTAACATATATAACCATCCATCCAAGATGTCCTTTCCTCTTGATAAGACCATGAATTGAATTATTAATTTATGCATTATTATACATCACTTTACATTTCTGAGTGTGGTAATATTCTGAATGAACATGAGTATTTAGCCTATTGAGAGTACTAAGTGTGATGTATTGACCGACTCCTATTTCACATAAATGATTCGAAAGACTTTGAAAACATAGTAACAGATTTTTTAGCTCAATTGTTCATTGTTTCAGTGGCTGAAACCTGTGTTTTTATCCTATAAAGCCCACAGATTTATTCCATAGTGACACAAATGAGCTACCACCCTCTATTATCTGATGGGTGAAATTAAATGTCAAAGATGTGTCATGTCACACAGAATCGCCATCACTCGTGACTCCAGACGCGGGCCAGAGCGCATGACCTCGGGGCTTTGATCAAGATAACCAAGTGTCCACTCCCCTTAACACAACAGCTTCAAAGAAAACCCATCCATTTATCAGTATTGCCATCACTAGACAGGAACAGTTTGTGGTTCGCTTTGAAAAGAGGTTCACCTTAAGGTTTTCTTCTAAACCCCTGAGCTCCAGTGATTCCTGCAAAATACAAATATCAACAACATTTAGTTCATGGAAGGCTTTGATAAATCTAGCCCTGAGGGCCTGCTTTCGTGTTCTTTTTAAACTCAACATGAAATCAGAATCAAACCTATTTACTTTCTTAACACGTTCATGGTCATATTGTGCATGATACAACAATATAGGGTTGCAATGATATAAAAATACTGATGCCAATAAGCGTTAACAACTTTAACATTTAGGCAATAAAAGATATAACATAACAAAGTGAATTGACACATCACAATATTATAAATGTACAGTATGAAAAATGAATATTCATTTTAGAGGGATACACTATAGTTCACCCAAAAAATAAAAATTCTGTCATTAATTACTCACCCTCATGTCGTTCCAAACCCGTAAGACCTTTGTTCATCTTTTGTTCATCATTTTTCATGAAATCCGAGAGCTTTCTGACCCTGCATAGACAGCAACGCTATGCAAAATATTTTAATTTGGGTTCTGGAGATGAAAGAATGTCTTTCGGGTTTGGAATCAGATACATCATCTGATACTGATAAATTAACAACAACAACAAAAATGCTAATATTATGATATTGTGATATGATATATATGATATTGTACTAATATATTGTGCATAAGAAACAGTATACCACACTACAAATATATATTTTTTCTTGATGAATATGCTGTTTTACTTGTAAATATGTCTCATTGACAGATTAAAACATTATAAATGGGGTTGCAAACATGCTATACTTTCATAAGTCCGCTACACATGAATCACGTTTCAAATAATAACTTAATACGATTACTGACATTTCTGCTGACAGTTTGTGATTGTTACTAGAAAACTAGTTTGGAAGGACACACACAAAAAACAATCTTCTGTTTTTAATTATGGGTTGTGTTCATTAATGAGGATTGCATTAATAAGGGTCATGAAAGGCAGGACCCAATCTAAAGCTCTATTCTTTCAAGGCAATGGCTCATGCACAGTTAGAAGACTCAAGATGTCATCGAACAACCTGAAAATAATTGAAGACGACGTAACTAATTAAAAATGCCACTCACTGATTAAATAATTACATAAAAAGATTGAGTGCCTGAAAATATTATTCATTATGCAATCTTTAAAGATAAAAGTGAGCTTCAAATGAATTTTTATCATGTGTTGGCATGGAGAGACACTGATTGGTTGACCACAGTCATTCATGCAATTAAAATGTCAATTTTTTTTATAGTATTGTTCCAATTATTGTACAATTAATTCAGTCTATATGACCTCATAATGTTAATTGCGTGATGATGTAAAATATCTGTAATCAATACAAATTTATTTGTCACACCTGCGGAACTAATTAAATTTTCAGTTCACTTAAACAGTCATGATTAAAAATGCTCTTAAAACTCCACTGATGTTATATATAGAGTAACAGTATATACTGTATAACAGCATATATAACAATAAAAGTTTATGCTTACCCAATTTAATTATTGATTCCAGACAATTTAAATTTTTAATTTAACAATGCAATGGCCTCATGTGTTTCTCAAATAAAAAAGAAAGGATATTGTAGCGAATCAGCTCATAAGGGAAATATGAATAATTAATCATAACTAGTTATAATTAATTATAAATATTTAGATCCGCTGTAGATATTTACTTGACCTCTCAGGGTCAACTGTCTGTCAATTCTAAGAACGTTAATTTCCTGGTTAAGGGAAATAACTTTCTTACTGTACAATTCTACAAAGAGCTTGTAGCATAAATCTGCATGATTAAGTGACTCCAGTTATGAGCAAACAATGAACAACGTCAAGTGTGATACAAGTAAGACTTTATTAACCACATAAACACTTAAACTAGTCTAACATACTACATAAACACTTAAACTGGTCTAACATACACATACACACACACACACACACACACA
>NW_015544192.1:898204-921687 GCF_001515605.1 Sinocyclocheilus anshuiensis | reverse complement strand
TTTCAAAGAAGTTGCCCACAGTTTTAAAACGTGGTGCTTTCAGTCCTTCAAGACGTGTTGCATTAAATAAGCACTTCTGTGAGTGCTTCTCTAATTTAACAATAAACTTCTTGCACTTCTTTTAAAAGAATAACCAAAACGGGTTTATTGTAAGTTAAAGCCAGTTTAAACATATATGTAGTTATGGTTGCCATGGTAACCAGTGGCCTGTGGTCATTCGCAGACATCCTGGCGCCCAGTCTATTGGGTGAGGGGTCTGTGACGACTTGTTAATCTAATGAATAACTGATTTGTTAAATCAAATGAAAAATTGTGTTTTTGATTGGTCCAGACGCTACAATATCTACGCAAAACAAACCATTAAACTCAAACAAGGACAAATATATAGGTTTGCTCATCCCCAGATTCAATTCCCTTGTAACGTTTTGTTGTTTTAACAATTGGGTGACTAACATACAAATGAAGTCGGATGTCTTATTTAGCAGGCAAATACACCTTTGTTTATGCACAGTGGTTTGAATGGGGTTATTTGAATGGTGTTATGGGGTTATGTTAATACGATGCCGTGATAAGAATTTGTACCGTCACTGTTCTGACTGAAGTAGGTATAAGAACAAGTGCAAAAGCATAAGAAAACGTTTAAAAGATCTCCACAGAAAGATGCAAAAAGAAAAGAAAGCCTTAGGGTATTATATGTGAATGAATTAGAATCAAATCCACTTACGGCATGCATGTCATGCCCTTTAACCACAACAGAAGAAAATACAGCGGAACAACCAAAGACAAATGCTGTTCGTATAAAAGGTAACACAGGCCGGTCTGTGAACTTCCCCTTGCCTTTATATAGTTTTCTGGTCTTTCAAAGTAAAACATGCAAATTTATCTGACAAGTTTCATAGCAAATTTTTTAAAATGTCAAACAAGGCAAGGATGAGCAAATTTCATGTGGGTGGTATTTACTTGAATGAAGGAGTATGAAACCAGCTTCCATCCAAATACAATGGAAAATTATATTTTAAACTGTAACCTACGACATGGTACAAAGTGTTGTTGCCAAATTCAGATGTTATCTTTTCCATCATCGCACAGTTTCCCTATGAAGTCATGAAGTTTCTACATTTGGTAAAATGATTCAGTGTCATTTAAAGTCTTATTTGGACATCAGATGTTTTAGATGGTGACATAATGCAATTTTAGTATTTACACGTACTAGACTGAAATGTTATTGCTGTCCAAATCAGAAATGCCAGTGTTTTTTCTCATACCAGTCCAAATTCCCAGCTGATTTACCATCTGTTTTCTGACAAACACTAAAGTCGTAATTAAATTCCATCCAAATAGTTATCTTTGAGTTTGCATTGAGGAATTGGCCCATAAGTGCTTTGAATTACTTTTTTTTTTTTTTTTTGGCCACTGCTAAGTGCCGCAAGGCTACTATTTGACACTTTTGCAGGTAATGAGCGTTTTGGTATTTGGCACAAAGGATCTTATTTTCAAAGAACTGACAATGGAAATAAACTATGATCACATACACACTGCAAAGTTTTGTGAGTGACAACCACATTTATATGTAGCCGTGATTCTCTAAATTATTGTTCCAGTAAGGAATACAGAAGTCACTTCTGAACATGATGGATGATGCAGCGATACCAATTTGACATCTCTTAACTGTAAACAGCAAACATGGATATCAACAGTTTAACACATTTTTTTGTGAGCTAGTTTTAACCAAAGTTAGAAAACAAAACAATGGGATGTGACAACAGTTTAGATGCAGTACATGTTGTACAGTTATGAATTAATTTGTCCCCTCTTACTCAATCATTTAAAGGGATAGTTCACCCAAAAGTAAAAATTGACACAATTTTCCAAACCTATAAGACTCACTTCTGTGGAACATAAAAGAAGATATTTTGAGAAATGTGTTAGTGTTGATTTATGTCCATACAATGTACGTCAATGGGGCCCAATTTAGTTTGAACCCCAACAATCTTCAAATTATCTTCTTTTGTGTTCCACAGAAGAAAGTCATAAAGACATGAGGGTGAGTAAATAATGACAGAATTTTCTTTTTTGGGTGAACTCTCTCTTTATGTTGCCACAGCGAACTCCCCTAACCACCGACCAGGGTTAATATATAGCTAACTAAAACCATAAAAATACATAAATAAAAAAAAATTTAAAAACTGAAATAAACATTAATAAACTATATAGACATAACAAAAGCTACAACTAATTAAAAAAAAGATGGAAACACCACGAAATTACTAAAACTTTTACTAAAATTAAAATGGAAATGGAAATCAACTATAATAAAATTAATAAAACTATAGTATCTCAATGTAACTATTAGTATCTCAATGATACTAAAATAACACTGCCATGGACACCAGCCCAGGACAGAGGTCATTTTCTTCCCTAGTGGTAACTATAATATTCAGCTACACGTCTCTGCCAAAGCATATCCCAATTAGCTTCTGAAAACTATCCCGATCAGAACAGCCGCGAGGACAAGGAAGAGTGCTGAGACAAAATGAGGTCATTCTGGGTATCATACACTCTTCAACTGCTGATTCAAATGAAATCTTCGCATGCAGGTCCAACGGAGTGGTACTGTTGAGAAATTAAACTCAGGTACTTTCATTTCAATCCATGTTAATGGTTCTTTTCTTTTCAGCAAAGCTCATTATCTTATGTTAAGCAAACAGCAAAGCTGTGCATCTAATCAAGCCGCCTCTTAGCACAAACATAAGTGTCATGTGTGCAGGAAAAGGGATGTGCGATTGATTTACTGTCCTCTTTAGGTTTGAACTTTGCATCTTATCTGAGATGCCTGTGGCTCTAAGGTCATTAAATCCATGTTAATCACGTGAATTTCCTGAGATCCCAACAGAGAACATTTTCACTTCAGCTAATCTCAGGCATTTGGGAAATCTCATCATCAGCTCAATAACAGTGTTCATATAGTTAGGCAGTAAATGACTCTTCTGCTCTGATAGCAGCCACACCGTTGACTTCCTGGAAACACTGTCAATCAATTTTCTGTCCCCATTCAAATGGAAATCGTGCCTGACAGGTCTATTTGTTTATTTTATGAAAACTAAAACGGCAAAAAAAATAAGCAAAAGACCAAGCTAACTCCCCCAAAATGGTACAATTCCATCAACAAAAGGTGACAATAACAAAGCAATATAAATACATATCTGCTACCTATCAGACCAGACCAAAATAAACTCCACAAAATGTGTTAGTCAAAAATTATGGGTGTCTATTTTTCCCTTAGATTTTGCACACAGTGATGTTTTTTTTTTTTCAGCTGAAGCTTGTGTTAACTCATAAAACAGTAATGATTAATCAGTGTTTTTCACATAAACATGATGATTGATTTTTGTCATACATTTTGATTCTTGCCATCTATATTTGTCCGCAGTTAATACCATACATTGATTTCAACTGAATATTGAGGGCTCCATGTCCCTGATTATCCCATTACATTATTTGTCCTCTGCATAGATTCTAGATATGGGCTGCACAGGAATCTTTATTACCCTGCATTTTACTCATTCATTTGCCTATGACAGCACTGGACCTCAGCCATTTTGACAAATGAAAATCGATAACCTGATCAATCTGGTAATAAAAACCATAACAGTTATATTTTTCATTTCCATATGACCTAGTTATAGTAAACTTTTTTTGTACTGGCTGAAATTATCCTTGATATTTATATGCATAGATGTTTTGAACACTTGTGGGCATTCAATATAATCACAATGCCTGCACCAAAATGAAAGACAAAACGGGTGAAATTACAACAAGTGGGAAAAATGGTTGATGTAACAAAAGATAATTTTGAAGCACTTTACAAATGAAAATCAGTCGTCATGGTGAAATGTGTTTTTTGTGCTTTTTAAGAACTTTCTTGTTGCCAAGCAGCATGTGAGGTGATAAAAATTCATATAAAAATAGTAACTGGGAAATATAAAATTACTTGAGAAGCAAAACTAAGACTTGTTTTAAGAGAACGTAACTTTTTTTAATGATTTAATTTTGTTTACCTAAGTGGCAAATCATTACTGGTTGTTTTAACTTAATTCACAATATTCTTAAAAAACAACAACAACAACAACAACAACAACACACAATTCAATTCAAATGCTGCAATACTCAAAATTTTCACCTCCGCAGCCAGCTCAGAATAACAAGGCAGATTGATCAACGGCAACTTCACCATAACTTTACTGTTAGAAATATATATATATATATATATATATAAAAAAGAACATGCAATAATCAAGTCAAATTTACTTGTATAGCAACCCAACCCACACACACAACCTGTTCAATTCAATAAAGAGCACTTAAAATGCTGAGTGACTCATGAATTATTCAGAAAACATCAACCTGCATACCCAGAGAGCCAAACCCATGTCTCAGAAGCAGGGCCTGGACGTCCGTCGGAGCGCAGAGGCTCGCTTTCCAAGATCTATATATCTCTGCACACAACAGCTGATGTGGCATGAAAAAGGTTCTGATCTCCCTACACTCTGGAGAGCCCCAGTCATCCATTGGACCTGATCTGTAGACGAGCTGCTCTTGCTGCTTAAACACAGTTATTGTGGGAAGTGGTCTCCATGAATAAATCAGCTGCACGGTGATCCAGCTGGCTCAGCTCACAGCACCAGTCTGACACCCAGTGACAGAGCTCAGACTTCGACTGGGAGCAGGGATAGGCTGGGGTTAACAGACACAGAAGGGGCTCCTGAGAGGAAGAGAAAAGTTAACAAAGACAAAGAAGAGGATCCCTGATTACCTCCTGCAAGATTTTAACCAGGGCTCTCAACTGAATGAATATTTTACATCAAATTAATTGCATGATAGGCAGATCAAGTAATTGCAATTAATCACGTATATAAAAAACTCCCCTAAATAAAGTGAAGAAGTGAATAGACAAGACGTGGCTTACTTCAAGCTTGAATTGCATCGTTTGAAAACATTTTCATTGATGGAGCAAAAACAGACAAATTAAACAGAAATATTGTAATCTAAGTGAACAGTGTTCATAGTCAGACAGTAAATGATTCTGCTGCTCTGATAGAAGCCACACTGTTGACTTTCTTTCCCCGTTCAAATGGAAATCATGCCTGGCTGGTCTATTTGTTAATTTTATGAAAACTAAAATGCCCAAGAAAATGAGCAAAAAACCAAGCTCCCCAAATTGGAACAATTTCATCAACAATAGGTGACAATAACAAAGCATTATAAATACATATCTGCTACCTATCAGTCCAGACCAAAATAAACTCCACAAAATGTATATGTTGGTCAAAAATCGTTGGTGTCTATTTTCCCCCTACATTTCACGCAGTGGTGTTTCACACATATTTTAACCAGGTGACACCTCATAAAGAGCTTATAAAATGTATAAAGGAGTCAAAACGGTGCCAGAAATTCCTCTGTTGCACACAGAGATTTGCTGCAAGACAGGTATTTTTGAGTATTCTGTCCTTTTTAGGGTTGCATCTTGTGACATTACTTCCTGGTTTTGGTTAGTTTGGACGTCTTCGGTTCATGCTGCATTCATATTTCAGTTTGTTTGGAAGTGCTTTATTTGGTGCGCACCAAGGTTCACATGGCAGCATTCACACTTATTCAAATTAACCACACTTACACACCAAATCGCACCAGAGTTTGCTTCAGTTGAACCAAACCTTCCAAGTGTGAACTCGTCTTAAGTGAATTTTTTTTTATTATAAGTATAAATATGATGCATTTAACCCAATATTTGTATAAACTGATATTGAGTTAAATTGAATATATAGTTTTATGCTTACTAGAATTTAGGCCCAATCTCATTTCTACACCTTACTCATACCCCACTGTTTTGCATGTTCACGTGAAGGGGTAGGGGTGTCTCGATTATCTTTTGGCTGGAGTGGTAGGTGTAGCATCTTTGAATATTCCAATTCAAGCTCAAGAGAAAACGGAAAAAAATAAAGCAGACCATGCCAATTACAGTACAGTGCGTACACTCGAGTCGGCCTATGTTTATCATGTTTATATTGTTTCACATGTTAATGTTGAGAACAATAATAATATCCACATGAAAGTTGGATCCTCATTCTGATAACCATAGATATGTAAACATAGATGCCTCATTAGTGACTGTTTCTATGGGCAGTGTCAGTTGCTGTCTATGTAGAGTGTTCAGAGCCAGTCACTCATCAGTTAAGATGCCGTTTAAGATGTCTATCAGCTGCATTTGTAGGCAGCAAGGCAGCTCACTATGTTTTAGAATGGGGCTCAAGTGTTTATACAAAAATACAAATACATTGTTAAAGCATTGTTATTAGCAATACAATTGTTATTTGCAATAGCAATACATTTTTATTTGGTTCAGGAATGAGAATAAATGTCCTTGAGCACTTTATGCATATACAGTACATGCACATGTAATGATGTATACATACCTATTTATATCTGTGCTCTGTATTGTTTACACAATGGAAGCACAGTAGAGTCATCCATTACAAATACAGTAACATTCAACAGTAGCTCCGTTTTTGACTTTATGCTCACACAGTAACCCTTCATTGTCAGTTCTGTGATCGTGTAAATGCAACACTTGAAGTAACTTTTGGCCAGGAAGGCATCCTTACAGAGACCTAAAGGTAATGCTTATGAGAAAATCCATTCATGTAGTAAAATGACTGCTCTTTGATCTACCACTCTTGGATAGAGGCATGACAATGCTTTATCTCCACTGCATGCCAAGGAGGCAATGTATCCATGGCAACAGGGAACACGTCAGATGATAAATTGTGGTGAGTGCTCTTTGACTAGAGCAAAGTTAGGTTTGTTTGTTTTTCTCACAAGTCTTTACATAATATGTCTTGTTATTATGAATATAGCAACGTTTTCAAAGACACTGAAGTGGCATTTATTTATTCTCATCTTAGTGTTATTTTATTTCGATTTTATTTTGGACATCGATTTGGACAGTCCAATCACAATATTAAAATGTAATGTAAAATTAAAATTATAATATAATATAATATAATATAATTAATATAATATAATATAATATAATATAATATAATATAAATTACTACAGTGAGAATAAAAGTTACGCCTTCTTTCTTTGCGTGAACATTTGGGCGGCGTTATGCAAGTCTTCCCACATATTGACGTAGACATGTGGGGGCGTGCTAGAACGAGCCATTTTAGGTAGGTGTGGCTAACTCTTAACTTTTATAAAGAATATCTCTTTGGATTTGAGACTTTAGTCTTTGCAACTTTACAGATCTTCTTTATGCACCAAGAGCTTGTAACACTCCAAAGAGAAAGGAAAACTTCAAATCGCATCATATGACCCCTTTAATACAGCTGTCAGAGTCGTGGGCGGGGCTTGAGCAGTTCTATGTTAACACGGCTGTCAGTCAGGAGTTGTGGGCGGGGCTTGAGCAGTTCTTTGTCAATACGGCTGTCAATTGGGAGTTGTGGGCGGGGCTTGAACAGTTCTATGTTAATCCGACTGTCAGTCAGGAGTCGTGGGAGGGGCTTGAGCAGTACAACGTCATAATGCTCACAAACTCAGAACAAATATTTATAATATTTGTATATTTGTGTGTCAAACACACTGAACTATATCTATGGGGTAATAAAGGAAAAACCGCAACAAATGAATATTTTCATCAAACCTGAATATTTTCCATCTAGATTTCAGTTCCTTTTGTCTTTGCTCTTGAAGCCATTTAGTTTCATACTGAGGCAGTCGAGCTAAGTGAACACACAAAGAAATACATTAAACAACGAAAATATTAATGCTTCATTAACAACTGGATAATAAACAAAATTAGTCTGAACATACCACTGCCCTCTCTGATAATCAATTCACTATCCTTTATCCAGCGGTAACAGGGAAACTCAAAGAACTTTCCAGAGGGTGTTTTCACTCTGATCTGCTTACAAAACCACTTAGAACTGTCCATTTCAAGTTTCACCTGGACAATGTCTCCAAGGTCCTTCGTCAGTGAGATGTCAACAATGATCTCCTGTAACAGCATATTTTATTAGACATACGTTATATGATGCAGAATAGAGAAATGTAAAAATTAAAAAAAAAATTTAAATTAGACCCAAGTTAAACTGAAAATTCAGGATCCTGTTTAAAATGATGGCACTTGATGTTGACTCCTAGAATGTTTTAGAAAAACATCGAAAAGTACAAGTGAGTCAGGCACCTAAAAAAAAAAACTTTAGGCCTTTAAGGGTTATCTATTAACTTTGGGGCAGTCGTGGCCTAATGGATAGAGAGTCGGACTTGTAACCCAAAGGTCACAGGTTTGAGTCTCAGGTCTGGCAGGGATTGTAGGTGGGGGGAGTGAATGTACAGTGCTCTCTCCACCCTCAATACCACAACTGAGGTGAGACCCTTGAGCAAGGCAACGAACCCCCAACTGCTGCCCACTGCTATGGGTGTGTGTTCATGGTGTGTTTGTTTACTACTCACTGCTGTGTGGATGGGTTAAATGCAGATGTGGCTGTTAAGTAGGTTTAGGTTTAGAGGTAGGATTAAGGGATGTAGAATATGGTCATGCAGAATAGAGCATTAATATAAGTACTAATAAACAGCCAATACCCTACTAATAAGCATGTTGATCTAGTGCATATTAGTAGCAAAAAGCAGGGGATCAAATGGTTAAGAGAACTGGACCGTAATCTGTACCATTATCTGTATTATTTTATATTGAAATTTGTGTATATTTATTTATTTACTTTAAGGTAAGAGACACTTGCTACTTTGACATCATATTTACTGAGTTTGGTAGAGATCACGTGAATCACATTAGTACCTGATCATTTTTTTTAAGTCCGATTTCAAACCAAAATAGCCATTTTCCTGTCGGTTGGCGCTAATGACTATACATTAGAAAGTTCTCCAGCTCAGTGAGAAGAACATATACAGAGTTTGGTGACTATGTGTCAGATTTACTATCAACCTGCGTCAGTGCAAACCCTCGTTTTGGTGTTAAAAAACTACTGTCAGTATTTACTGAAAAATTAATGCTGAAAAGTAGTGGCTGATCTTATTGCATATGCATTGGTAGGAGTTTCCGAGAGTATTTACATGAATCATGCAACATGATTTACTCATATTTGAGCTTGTCAATTTACTGGTAATTGTGCCATTATTTAATGCCCGAAAAAGCATGTCTTAAACCAGACATTAAAGGTTGTGTAGGTGATTTGATCCAGAAACATTTTTTGTTATACTGGTTGAAATTCTCTTCACATTCTGAGAGCAATCCTTAATGAAAATTGGTAAATTAATTTATATAAATATAAGTGTTCTGTGGAAGGCGTAGGACTGGAAAAAGTTTGTCCAATCATTTCATTCAGTCCACTTGCAATGATTGTACGTCCTACCTGTCAGTGTGAGTCTGTGCAGCACGCTTGTGTATTTAGTTTGCATTGTTGGTCTTGGCAGCTGTATTTGGTTGGATTGTGAGTACATTTGTTGTCAAATTGATGAAGTTTTCTTAATTTGCTTAGTTAGTTAGTTTACTATCTGTATGAGGGCAGATCTCAGCTGCTGTCCTAACATTTCATCCCACCCGTCAGAATGTCCTACCAGGGTATACTGTGCATGATATTGCATAATTTTTAATCCCTCTCATACGGTTTTTATATGGTTTAATGGTTAAGGTTAGGTTTAGGGGTAAGTTTTATGACATATTTTACTCGCCAAATTTTGCTTCCTACTGTTTAAATGGAAGGTTGCAAAATCTGACGCAGTAGCACAAATCGACAGAACACCACCATTATTCATGGTGTGTTGGATGGGGCATGGCTTGGAGAGCGGTTTTAACGCGAAAGTGGGTCTTGTGCTTTTAAAGCTAACAGGCTAAAATTAGGAAACCCTATTATACCTTTAATTTGCACTGCACCTATTGGTCATTATGAAAATGAGGTGTTGCATCTGTGTTCTCTGCCTGTGCGCCTCGTCAGTAAATCACCGCAGAAATGTACACTTTGATCAGCGCTTTTATTATAATTTATGCATTTAGCAGACACTTTTATCCAAAGTGACTTACAGTGCATTCAGCCTATACATTTTTTTTTACCAGTATGTGTGTTCCCTGGGAATCGAACCCATGACCTTTTGCGCTGCTAACACAGTGCTCTACCACTGAGCCACAGGAACTATGTCTGTTAAAAATTTACTTTTTAGTAAATCTGGCCCTATATGTAAAACTAGCAAATCAAAAACCTCAAATTTGACTAAAACTGATATTTTTTACTTCTTTGGCCTGTAGCTCGAAAACAGACTGCATTCACACTCATTTTTACAGCACGGGTCACATATTTATATATTGTATTAAAATAATTAAGTTCTTACCTCTCCACTTTTGTTCACTGGGGTTTTGTTACTGCTCTCATTGTTTGAGTTCACCAGTGTCAGGAAAGAGTTTTTTATTACATCACCACCAGTATATATAAACACCTTGTAGGTCAGCTTTTTGGGTGCTTGAAAGAAAAGTATACATATATAATACAATACAGTGTTTATTTATATAGCACATTTAAAAACAACTGAAGTTGACCAGAGTGCTGCACAAGGTATTTAAAAGAACACAACCATTAAAACAGTAAACAATAATCACAAGCAGCAAAATAATATAAGAACTCATAAAACAATAGATCAAGGAATATTAACTCTTTCTCCATCAGCATTTTTTAAAAAGTTGCCAGGATGAGCAGATCTAAGCTTTCTTGCCCGATTCTGAAGGGACAACGGCATGCATAAGTGTTTCAAACTGCTTTAAGGACAGGAATGGCAAAGATGATAAAAAAAATCAAGATTTGACCACAGAACTTACAGTATGTGCTTCTCAAATTTAAGGCTGCTGTAAAGAAAAACACCCACATTTTTAACTCATGTGGTTCTGTATGATGATAAGGACTTTAGATCAAAGTCACATACACTGGGCCTCATTCATGAAAAATGAGCTGAACTAATTTTTGTGTAAATCGTTCATAAAGCTGTTCTGACATAAACTTTCGAACTCATGAAAATGTTCGTATTTTCAAAATGTTAGTTGGTACTAAAGAGATGTACACCTGCTCATGTGTTAATGGTGTGTAAAACGTGTGTTCGTTTTGGCAAACTGATGACACTGCCTGTTGATGCACTGCCATCATACTATTTTATAAGTTCATTTGCTTTTTTTTTTCTTTTGGAGCTGAGACTATGGTTGATTACTGTTCAACTTTGGGTAAAACGCAGCACTCGTCACTGTCACAAGCCGTCCAATCAATGGGACAAATGCTACACCGACCAACCATCTTACTTGTACAATGACTGAGCAACAATGGAGAAGTTAATATTTCTGGTTACTGCATTTTTACATTCAGTTATATTCTTCGAAATGAGATACTAGTAATATGTTACTGCCGTGAATATTCCACATCGTAGCAACCAAATCTTCAGCTGGAAAAACACTGTGCCACCAAAGAGTTCTCAAGCGCCACCAGCTGGCCGTTTTCAGAAGAGCACTTGGCTAAAAATGCTTTGATGGACACGTTCATTTGAATATTTATTGTTAGGCATATGGCTCTTTTTTTTTTTTTTTTGCATTTATGACACATTTAATAAACCATGTGTGTTCTCAGAGATGGAACTTAATAACAGGTGTAAACAGTCAAGCTTATGTGAAGTTCTCAAACTACCTCAAACAACCTCTGACTGCGAAGTGTCAGATTCATAAGGTTCACTTAAGCTGTCCTCCTATCCAATTCATAATTCAGGACACTTCTGGCTGAGGGGCTTAAATAAGGTTATTCTTAGAGAAATGTAAGACTCAGAGATGACTAAAGCCTGCACCTCCCCTGATGTCAGATGAAGGATTAGTACAGGCCATGGCCCTCGATATATATTGACATGGGAGTCCAACTTGTCGGGCATATTGACAAATGCAGGATTAAAGCAGTCTGTGTGTTTAACCACATCTGATGACTTACCTTGATATTGTATATGTTTTAAAAAGACATAACATTGATTTGTAGATGAGATTCAAAGCATAAGAGGCATCCTTTTTAGTCTTTGTGAAATTGTACAAAAGAGTAAGAAAAACAGCGGACCTAAGAGGACAAAAAAACGAGCAACAGAAAAGAAATAAATACTTAAAAGTAGCATTGTATGACTTGATCTTGTTTTCATGTTATGCCTCGCATTATGTCCTCTGCTAAACTATAGTTTATGAAGGCATTGGGGCTGTTCATCACTGTCAATGATGAACACATTAAGAAACTCAGCAGGGATCACAGGCTCATTTCCATACATTTACAGACACTGACCTGAGCTAAGCTGACACTGACAGTGTGTGCTGAGCATCTTTCTTCAGCCCTGCACACACACACACACTCACACTCACACACATCATTTAGACTGTAAAGGATGTCATCAGAGCTATTATCTGGGAAGAGTACAGACAAATTGTGAATGATATATAACAATGCAAATAAATAAATAACCTGTTTGTTCACAGCAGGTCAAACAGGTAAATGTGAGATAAAATGCGAGTGAATGAATTAATGAATGAACTCACAAAATCCAGATTAAATCCAAATCCAATCCAAATAAATGATTAAATTGGTAATGTTTTATTTATTAAATTCTTTAGACATGCTTTTTGACTACTGACTTTTTATTTAACCATTAAAACAGAAGCCAGAAATATTAAAATGGAAAACAGAATTTGGGCAAAGCAAGTTTCATTGTGCTCATGATGTAAAGTCACACTGTGAGATATAAAATCACAATCATGAACTGATAAGCCTCACACTATGTTTCCATCACCCTATTTTAATGCACATTTTGAAGTATCGCATGAGAAACGAGTGATGGAAACGCCAAATTTAGAATAAAAATCCCTTAATTCGCAAAAAAGTTTTTACGCTCGCTTGAGGTGGTTTTTGACTTGTGCGAAAAAGGGTTGATGCGAATAATGGGAGATGGAAATGCATTTTGCGAATAAATTCCTCCAAGCGCATCAAAAAAATCATGTGACTTTGCGCTATGGGATGGCAAAACCTGACTAACCAGCGGACCGATCTCATTCCACAGCATCTGAAATGTTATGGTCATTCGGAAATGCACGAGCAAAGTCTGTCATCAAAGTATTTCTATATAATTGTTTTACACGACTGCGTTCCCAAACAGCAGCATCCACCTCCGAAAGCAATGACCGCATTCATTGTGTGTCTGCTCGCTCTGAGGCGCAAGTAATTTATTATATATGAAAATTATTATATTCTCCTACTTTTTTTAGTGATTTATAGTGCCAGTTTATCAGGAAGTGACAATTTTGTTCTTGACTTACATTGTTTGGATGGAAATGATGCTTGTTCGCAATTGTTTTATGCGATATTCCAGTTTTGCGCATAAGTTAAATTCGCAGCTTTGGATTGAAACCCGGCTTGCAGAGTCTTAGATGTCACCAAATTGAGCTAGACTTCAGTTACAGCAATCAGTACTGTGTTAATGATCAAACTGGCCGTTGACTTTAGCTACTGTAGATCCCTAAAAACAGTAAACACTCCGCTCAACAAGACACCACAAGATTAATAACCATCTCTGGACACCATAAACACATAAAACACTGCAAAAGACAAGGATTACATCTATGGTGATGATGTTCATAAATATGGCCGTTCAGCAATGCCATTTCAATAAATGCTGACATAATTTATGTGCATTAATCCTGTTTACCCCAAGAGATTCTAATGGCACATCAATAAATCATCACGTCTAGCTGCACTTAATAACACCTCAGGAAAGTCTTCACTCTTGGCACTATCCATTCAACAATCATCCAGCTTTGTAATTTAGAAAGTAATGTACTCTATGCTGTTTTCCTCCTTTTCAGTTTCATTGTTTTTCTTTCCCCCTAAGGAGAAGCAGTTAGTTTGTCTTCCCATGCGTTGAAGAAAATAAACCGTCTGCAAGATAGCCTCCATTGAAATACATATCACTTATACAACATCCGCTGGATTCACCATAAAACTGCGAAAATGTGAGGCTTTTCCTTTTGTGGAGCTGAATGCAAGGTTTCATAGTGAGGATGCACACATAAAGTTCACTCAAAAGCCAACGCAAACAGCCTTGAAAAAGAACAAGTCAAAAACCCCAAAACCAACATAAGGCTATTTACCCCAGCAATAACATTGAAAAGACAATGTTCAAGTTTTTTGTTCAAGTTTTCTTTTAGCTATTTTGATCGTGCTCTACAGAGTTAAATGTGCATATAAATGGAAAATTGATATTAGAAATACCAGACAATGAGAACATTTATCAGCAGGTGCTATATTTGCACTTAAAAACTATAAGAAAACTCTAATTTAATGGGTCTATATTTACTAGATTCTCACTAGTTTGTTTCACCAAGGTCAGACACTTGTATACAAGCAAAAAAAAATATGGTTGTGACTAGGCAATATGTGCTAACACATATTTGTTATTTACAAACATTTACAAGATTAATTGTAAGTCTTACTAAATGCAGTATGATATACATTTGTGGTGTGACTAGAGACAGGTCCACTCAACAAATAAATGGAGTGTAAACTCCTCCTGTGAACAATGCATTGTGAGAAAGACACCAGGGAGCATGAAACCTACCACAGATCACAGCAATTTCTTAAGAAAAAACAAACAAAGAGACTCGAACTTGACCTCTGACTTGTGTCCACCCTCAGATCCATCAATAGACTTCTTATGGGTGACTACAGTAACCCTTAACATCTGGAAACAAAGGTGAAAGATTGTAACTAAGCCTTCATTTCACATGGCAGGTGGGCGGAGGGTCGACAAGCAAATTACTTTAATGTATTCCCCTTTTTAATTTGCTGCAACTTCGAGCCGATTTAATTAGCGCTCCAGGGTCTGATCATGTGATCGTACCGTCCACTACACTTGCTGCTGACTCCGAGCTCCCACAGAGATCCCGAGCTCTAATTCATGCCTTCCGTCAGGTCTAACTTTGCTGTCTGATCTTATTTAGAGGAGTCATATTCTCCCAGTGTGTGCGCCTCAGACATGTCAAGCACAACGTACAGATGCTCAGAGGATGTGTGTGTTTGCAGGAAAAGATTGAACATGTGTAACAACATGTGTAAGATTGCTTGCTGAGGGGGTGAGAGGCAAAGGTAAAAGCTAGTACCAACACTAGCACTTAGAAACAGTAGGAAACTCACTGACGGAAGCAAGTCAACCCTGAACAAAACAAAACAAAAGTAAAACAAAGCACAAAAACAACAGAAAGTAAAGCAAAAAAAAAAAAAAAAAAAGCAAAAACTATGAAAAAAATATATACTTACATAAATTCAGTTTTGAATGTTATTATATTATTTGACACAATGTTTCACACACTAACTGCTCATGGTCTGTCACAGTTGTTGCTCCAACCTCTTACATTTACTGAAAAACTGACTGCCCAAGTTACTGGTCTGTTTCTCTCAATCTGAGACTGTATGTTGGCATGTTGACTCACGACTCTCACTGAGCTGTAGAGGGCTGCCAGGGCTGCTGCTAACGCTTCAGCAGAGGCAGCACATCAGAGAATAAACCAAGGATATGTGGCTCAGGGTTATGTAAATCTATTTTAGACTTAGCCCTGACTTTAACCCAAGATTTTCAGTGTCCTTGGTCAACATCATAAATCATGCAGTTAATGGCTGGTAAATTAGGCTCTTCAAATAAATGATAAAAAATAAAACTCATCGTGCATACATAATGGTTTTAGAATGAATCGATATCAAATAATATCAATACATTTTTTTGTAGGACTGCCACAATATTACAATTCTAAATTATTTTCTGTAAATAAAATGTCTAAAAACTAAAACCAGTGGTTTTAAATATTAAAAGTCAATTTAGGCATCACAAAATTATAATGTACAGCATGAAAAATATTTATATTCATTTTGTGATTTGCTAAAGATTGCATTTAACAGTGTTATTAAATTATTACTTTACAGATCAACTTTAAGTTAAGTCAACTCACCTTTGTTTTTATAGTGCAGATTGTTTCAAAGCAGCTATACAGTACTAAACAGGGAAGTAACAGAATCAATAATGCATACTCCAAATATGAGGAAAATCCAAATTCTGCTGTAAAGCTGCTCTACAAAGACAATAGTACGTTATTATTCGTCTCTAGTCAGTTCGGTGCTGTTTAATAAATGTGTAAAATTCATGAGTTATGAAGCAAGTTCAATTCAGAGATAAGCAGCTCAAATGAAGACAGTAGTGTCACTATTCAGCTCGAGTCAGTTCAATTTTGATTCAAACCGGTTCAATAAATGTCAATGTTGCAAAATTAGATTCAGCTATTAAGCAGTTCTAAAGAAGACAATAGTGTCATTATTGAGCTCAATTCAGTTTAAGTGTTGTTTTCAAAAGTGAGCATTAGATGAAAAATGTAAAGGAAGTGAGTATGCAATTAAATATTAGCTAACACTGTGATATTTTATTGGTCACTATAGCTATTATTGCATTGGAAGTCAAGACGGAGCAAACAGCTAGACAATGTCAGCAATAATAATACTGATACTCTCAAGTGAGTCATTTAATTTTGCTTACACGGTTCTTTTTAGAATTCCAACAGATCTTTAGAAAATCTACAATAAGCCTGCTCTGAAAAAACATGTATTTGCATCTCTCTGACTGAAAGAGATTCAAATTGGCTGTGAACTATACAGCAGGATCTTTTTTGTGTCTGAGCTTTGCTATCACATACAGATGAGCTGATTCACTGTTACGGATCACACATTTGGATCACTTGAATACAGTCAGATATCATTCAGGTGGTCATCCGGGTTTCAGGGGGGCTCTGAATGCTGACCAACAATATCATCCTGTAATATAATAGCCTATAAGTGACAACAACTACAGATAAACTGCAGCAGACAGGCTCTGAGTGTGAAATAAATTACATCTTTAACCTGCAGTTTGATTTAATCTTGCACTATTGATCTTTTGAGATGCATTACAGAATTGTACACATTCAATCTCTGGTGAATGCAAGCAGATATTACACTAGTGAGAGATGAGGAGAAAACACAATGAGGGAGATAAATGGCTAAAACAGTCTAAAAATCTGCAATCTTCCTCCTGCTGCAGCTTAACCTCAACTTTCATCCTGCACTAGCCTTTTTTTCCATATTGTACTGATTCAGATATTGATTTACAGTGGTGTCTTGATAAATTACAATTTAGGAACAGAAGATTTCTATCCACAGTTTTGTACTCAATATGTGCAAGTTTTAGAGGTCAGCGAGACTCTGGGGTGAATTTGGAAAGCAGGCAGCAAACAACATTTAATTTGAAAGAGTTTGTGTGAATTGCCTATTTATCACAGCAGCAATAAAACATCAGATGATGACCAAATAATGCAAGAGAGTGCTATATCAGGCAAATATCCATATGCACCAGTCAAAATTTTACATGACAAACTGTCATCAGAAACTTTGGAGACAAATTTGTCACGATATAGGACTCATTAACTACACTTCTGATGTTTGGAACTCCTCACTTCTTAACCAAACAAATGAATTCTCTATGTTGTATAGAGTAAAACAATTTAGGGCAAATCAATTTAGATTAGATTACAAGCAAAACACAGTGCTGATCTCAAAGAATTAGATTAGAAGAAGGTCTGTATGGAAATGGAAAGCATTGTTTTGTTCACTGTGTGAGATTTATGGGAAGTCATGCACAAAACTTTCTTCCATTTTAACAACTCTAGTCTGCTCACATTATCATTGCTTATAATTAAACCATGACAGAAGAAGGCATCTGAGTGAGCAGAATTTTACAAAAATCTACAAAGGCAAATCACAGCAAGCTGCAAAAGCAGCCAGCAATGTGTCTGACTACAGACGAATTAAGTCAATTCAGTGCAAATTTAATATAGCTCATCATTTTCATGTTTTGAGCATAATGTAAACTTACTCATACCAGAGAGACCAAAGTCAAACTCCACACACGCATTTAAAGAGCAAAGACCCAGATAAGGAGAATAATTAGCTTTGGCAGAGACAGGAACTTCCTTTTAGCAAGTCAAATTACACAGTCTCCCCCCAACCATTTATTTGTTGTGAAAATCCAATTCCTTGCTAATTTTGGGCCTACTTGACTTTCATGAGCGCATTCTTATAAATGTTTAAAAAAGTGTCTGCATTTGATACACAGGATTCTAGATGAAAGACAAAATTAAACAGTCTCAGTGGGACAAATGACTAACCAATTCATAACAACATATGTGCATGCATGAATCAATGAATCTTAAAAGAGATAAACGGATAATATGGTTAGCTAATATTTTTTAAATTATTATTATTATTTTGAATGTATATTAAATTAGTCATCTATTCTTTATTATTCGGTGTACTGATACATTCAACTCTTTGCTTTATCTCTAAATAAAAGCCCCCAAAATGCTACTACAGTTTGTTTAGTATAAAACAACAATGTCCAGAATTAAATTATTTATACTGTTTGCATAATTATTTTTTACGCAACAGTAATTTATTCTCAAGTGAGAAACACACAGTATTTAAAGCTTAGTATTGGACACATTATTTTAGAATCATTGAGATACTACTATAGTTTTTATTAATATTTTAAATAATTTCTATTTTTAGATTTTCCATTTCATTTTAATTTAAAAGTTTTAACATTTTGTTGTATAGATTGGCCTTTTTTTTTGGTCTATAGGGTTGTTGTTTTTTTCTTCCTATTTCAGTTGTAGTTATTTTGGTATATTAAACTAAATTAAATTGAGAAATGTTGAGAAAACTAGTTGAAATAAAAAGATTTTCATCTCAGTTAACATTTATTTTATCTGATAATGAAAATATTTTTATGGCTTTATTTTTATAGTTTCAGTTTTAGTTAACTATAATAACCTGATTATACAGACCAAAACAAAGATAAATAATACATGCATATTATATATAATAATAATGTGTAATAATAATAATAATAAAATCATTTATCATGCATATTAAATACATATATGTATTTAAATACATAGAAATATGTTTATTGCTATAGCTTAAATATTATTTAGTTTTTATTTAGTTACAAATATCAGAAAAAAAACAATAATTACACATTTAAAAATCGCAAACGTAAAAATCATGGTGTCAGTCATGAAAAAACAACATCAGTCGATCACTAATGAATGAAAATAAAGAATTTGCATGTTGCATTTGCATGTTAAGACTACAGTGGATTATCGCTCCAGGCAGATCATTGCTGATGGCTCATCTTTTATTCTAGCTTGTATGTAACAACCTTGTCTCCACTAACCTGCCCATTGTACATGGTGAGGAAACACACACACACACGCACGCACGCACACACGCACGCACGCACGCACACAACACTGTACTCAAATCAGAAAAGAGATCTATTTGTGCAATGACATTAGCAGTCTGGCTAGCACATGAGATGACTGAGAAGGGACTCACAGAGTAAACAGACGCTCGCATTAAGCATTTAATTAAACTCCAGCCTGGTGACATCCTGCATTAGTCAGGCTGTCGACATGCCACGGAGATAAATGAGGTGTGGATTTTTGAAACTTTGTTCATGATAACTTCTCATTAATACTCTGCGTAATTAATGCTGGCATTCAGAGCACGGGAGACACTAATTACTCCACTGCCTCTTTACGCACACCTGATGAAAAATGTGCAGCTGAAACACTCTCAAAACTGCAAAGTATCATGGGTTTGGCAGAAGATCACGAACAACTATTTATCTCTCTTAACACCAAAGAAGATACATCCACATTTTAGGAACAGGAGTAAAGATGTTCCATTGCATCTTTAAAGAGTCAAAGAGTTGCATTACAAACATGGCTGATGCCTTTGCCTTGTTGAATAATAGTAGTACATCCAGTGTTGGGGAGTAACTAGTTACATGTAACGGCGTTACCACTGACTACTCTAAAATATGAGACATACGGCCGCGATGCGGAAAACACGGGGTGGTTTGTAGAATCCAGTCATAAAAACGGAATTCCTATAGCCTAACGCGGACGGAATATGCCACATTTTGGAAGAATAAATCAAAAGTAGGTCAGTACACTTGAATCAAAGCCGCGAAATTTTGTATATTTTGAATATTGGAGCCGCGAAAAGACAATATATGAATCCTAAACGTTCTGCGTGTCTGTGGAAATCAGGCGCAAACTGGCCATCGGGAGAACCGGGCAATTCCCGGTGGCCTGGCAGCCGATTTGGCCCGCTATTTTAATATTATAATTGTATAATTGCCTGCCGAATGTACTAAAGCGATTATTTAACCATGGTAACCACAAATTAACCATGGTTTTTGCTACACTAACCATAGTTTAACCATGGAATTTGTAGTAAAAATAAATAAAAATGGTAATCCATTTGCCAAAAAAAACAACAACATACTTTTACTAATATAAGCATGGTTAATTTTTGTACATGACTCATGTTCAGTATTAGGATTTTTCTGTAAAGATATTGTAGTGATGTACTAATTTTGACATGTAGGTGAAAAAGTTACACTACTATTACATTTTAAGTAGGGTAACTTGTAATCTGTAACCTATTACATTTCCAAAGTAACCTTCCCAACACTGAGTACATCAAGCACATAAAGACATTTCCTAGTGGAATTACTATTTCGCTTCTGCTTGCATCATGTTTCTTGTTGTTTCTCTAGTGTAAATGCAACTACTGCTGATGTAACAGGACAAGAAAAAATTTGCAGAAATCTGGAACTGCTTTCAGAAATGCAGTGGTTCTCCGGTGGTTTGGCTTCAGGAGCCAGATTTTACAAAATTATGGCACAGAAGTAAACTAAAAATGACAATTCACAAACAAAAGACTCTTATGAACTGGTTTGTTTTAGTTCATTTTTTTTTTTTTTTACATGTAATAAAAATACTAATACATTTAAATTATAATATAGTTTAAATGTATCAGTAATACAAATGATACATCAATTTAATTGTTTAATTTAATTATATATGCAGCAGAAACAAACTGACAATTCAAACCTGTGCTCCAAGTGCAGCATATGCAGAGACATGAACTGCTTTATAATAAGTTGGACGGGGTGAATTTTAACAAGCTGTATCTGCAATCAAGCTGAACCACAGTCTTCTTTCAGTCCACCTGATTTTAATTGTCATCACATTTTATGTGCCAGATCAGTTACGCTTTACAGGGAACAATTAGGGGAAAGGACTGCCTTGACACATCTGCTACAGTAAATGAACTCTATGTTTGCGAGCAGACCCATGACTGAAAATATGTCACTTAATAGCTTAATAACATGATAAATCGGTATTTGTTGCAAAAAAAAAAAAAGTTTTGGTTTCATTGTGAAATCATGAAAAATAGCACTGGAAATTTCAGTCAACACTTGTAGATAAATGTATCGGGGACAGTGTCTCCTTTTACAACCAGACCCTGGCTTTGTCAGTGCACTATTTATTAGCTCAGCTCACAAATGTCAAATCTATATACTGTGCAGTGTCACTAGCACTTACCAGTCATTTTTCACTGGTGCGCTCATGGCCTCTGGAATCCCAGATAAAAGGGTCATCATCTCATCTGGGCTGACTCCTTCATCTCTGAGGTCAAAGAGCTTATTACCTCTCTGAGAGATTTATAAATAACAGTACTCAAAAAAGAAACAAATAAATAAATAAAAAGAAAGAAAAATACTGCTGAAGAATGAATAGGCTTCTCCCTAAAAAAAAAAGCATCAATTGCTTTTTCTACTCATGACCTTCCACAAAATTATTGCAGTAGCAGCAAAGTGATATATACTGTAAAAATGTTTTGTAGGGTAACACACACACACACACAAAGATGTATTTCATGCAAGGACAGACTATAAAGTCAGGATGCCCTGAGAACACTACCTCACGTGTCTGCACTGAAAGTCATCAATCATATTTGCACGAAGTTAAAATTTCAGAATAAAAACAGAAATGTAAAAAAATGGCTACTTACAGTGGGTGGATGTTTTTTTTTGTAGTTGGTCACCAGGTTTGCGCACATCTCAGGAGGGATTTTGATCCACTCCTCTTTACAGATCCTCTCTAAATCCTTAAGATTTCTTGGCTGTCGTTTGGCAACTCGAAGTTTCAGCTCCCGCCACAGATTTTATATAGGATTGAGGTCTGGAGACTGGCTAGGCAACTCCATGACCTTAATGTGCTTCTTCTTGAGTCACTCCTTTGTTGCCTTGGCGGTATATTTCGGGTCATTGTCATGCTGGAAGACCCATCAATGACCCATTTTCAGTGTTCTGGCTGAGGGAAGGAGGTTCTCGTCCAAGATTTTACAGTACATGGCCCAGTCAATTTGCCCCTCAATGTGGGTAAGTCGTCCTGTACCCTTAGCAGAAAAACAGCCCCAAAGCATAATCCATCAATGACCCATTTTCAGTGTTCTGGCTGAGGGAAGGAGGTTCTCGTCCAAGATTTTACAGTACATGGCCCAGTCAATTTGCCCCTCAATGTGGGTAAGTCGTCCTGTACCCTTAGCAGAAAAACAGACCCAAAGCATAATGTTTCCGCCTCCGTGCTTGACTGTAGGGATTGTGTTCTTGGTCATAGTCAGCATTTCTCTCCCTCCAAACACGGCGAGTCGAGTTAATGCCAAAGAGCTCAATTTTGGTCTCATCTGACTACAGCACTTTCTCCCAAGCCTTCTCTGAATCATTTAGATGTTCTCTGGCAAACTTTAAACAGGCCCGTACATGTGCCTTCTTGAGCATTGGGACATTGTGGGCGCTGCAGGATTTCAGTCCATTGCGGAGTAGTGCGTTACCAATGGTTTGCTTGGTGACTGTGGTCCCCCACCTGCCTTAAGATCATTAACAAGCTCCTCCTGTGTAGTTCTGGGCTGATTCCTCACCTTTCTCATGATCATTCTCACCTCATGAGGCAAGATCTTGCACGGAGCTCCAGACCAAGGCCGATTAATGGTTGTTTTGTATTTCTTCCATTTCCAAATAATTGCACCAACAGTTGTCTCCTTCTCACCAAGCTTCTTGCTGATGGTCTTGTAGCCCATTCCAGCCTTGTTGCAGATCTACAGTCTTGTCTCTGACATCTCTTGACAGCTCTTTGGTCTTGCCCATGGTGGTGGGAGAGGTTGGAATGGAAGATACAGATTGTGTGGACAGGTGTCTTATACACCTAACGAGCTGACATTAGGAGTAACTTCTTAAAGTGGCAGGACTAATCTGTGTTCCACATGGGCACATAACTTCTTGCTGGTTGGTAGGGGATAAAATACTTATTTCACTCACTGAAATGCAAATCAATTTCTTACCCTTATATAATGTTTTTTTCTGGATTTTTTGGTTGGCATTCTGTCTCTATACATTGAAATAAACCTACCATAAAAATTACAGA
>NW_015544192.1:895619-897762 GCF_001515605.1 Sinocyclocheilus anshuiensis | reverse complement strand
CCAAAGAGCTCAATTTTGGTCTCATCTGACCACAGCACTTTCTCCCAAGCCTTCTCTGAATCATTTAGATGTTCTTTGGCAAACTTTAAACGGGCCTGTACATGTGCCTTCTTGAGCAGGGGGATCTTGCGGGCGCTGCAGGATTTCAGTCCATTGCAGCGTAGTGTGTTACCAATGGTTTGCTTGGTGACTGTGGCTCCAACTGCCTTAAGATCATTAACAAGCTCCTCCCGTGTAGTTCAGGGCTGATCCCTCAGCTTTCTCATGATCATCCTTACCCCATGAGGCAAGATCTTGCACGGAGCTCCAGACCAAGGCCGATTAATGGTTGTTTTGTATTTCTTCCATTTCCAAATAATTGCACCAACAGTTGTCTCCTTCTCACCAAGCTTCTTGCTGATGGTCTTGTAGCACATTCCAGCCTTGTGCAGATCTACAATCTTGTCTCTGATATCCTTTGACAGCTCTTTGGTCTTGTCCATGGTGGTGGGAGAGGTTGGAATGGAAGATACAGATTGTGTGGACAGGTGTCTTATACACCTAACGAGCTGACATTAGGAGTAACTTCTTAAAGTGGCAGGACTAATCTGTGTTCCACATGGGCACATAACTTCTTGCTGGTTGGTAGGGGATAAAATACTTATTTCACTCACTGAAATGCAAATCAGTTTCTAACCTTTATATAATGTGTTTTTTCTGGATTTTTTTGGTTGATATTCTGTCTCTGTCCGTTAAAATAAACCTACCATAAAAATTACAGAGCCTTAATTTCTTTGTAAGTGGGCAAACTTACAAAATAAGCAGGGAATCAAATAAATATTTCCCCACTGTATAATACCAACATGTCAGAAAAAAATATATAAAACCAGAATCACTGAGTTGGAAAAAGGATCATCCCCTTGTGTCAGTATTTTGTTGAACCACCTTTTGCTTTAATTACAGCTTTAGTCTGTTAGGATTTGTCTCTACTAACTTTGCACATCTAGACTTTGCAATATTTGCCCACTGTTCTTTGCAGAACTGCTCAAGTTCGGTTAAATATTATGGTGAAAATTTGTGGACTGCAGTCTTCAAGTCATTCCACAGATTTTCAATGGGGTTTAAGTCTGGGCTCTGACTAGGCCATGCAAGGACATTCCCCTTTTTCTTCTTCAACCATGTGTGGTCAGTTTTGCTGTGTGATTTGGGTCATTGTCATGTTGGAAGGTAAACCTTCTTCCCATTGACAACTTTCTGGCAGAGGGCAGCAGATTTTCCTCAAGAATTTGATGGTATTTTGCTCCAACCATTTTTCCTTCTATCCTGACAAGTGCTCCAGTCCCTGCTGAAGAGAAAAACCCACATAACAGGATAATACCATGCTTTACTGTAGGAATGGTGTTAATTGGATGGTGAGCTGTATTGGATTTCCACCAGACATATCGTTTGGTGTTGAGGCCAAATAATTCAATTTTAGTCTCTTCTGCCTCAGAATCTTCAAGGTGTGTTTTGGCAAAGCTCAGTCATGACTGCATGTGGCCTTTCTTGAGGAGTGGCTTTTTTCTTGCAACCCTCCCGTACAAGCAACATTTGTTGAGAATTTGTGATATTGTTGACACATGCACACAATGACCAGTCTTTGCCATAAATTCCTGAAACTGCTTCAGAGTTGCTGTAGAATCCGTGTATCATTCGATCATTCATTTTTTTATTTAATATTGAAAGTAGAAAAATGAGAAAACGGCTCCTTTTTCGTTTTTCCGTTTTTTTTCCGAAACACGAAAAACGAGAATTCAGCTTAAATTTTCGTTTTTCGTTCAGGGGTAGAAAAATGAATAAACAGCTTGAATATTTGATTTCTACATGTGGGCGGGAATTAAAGCCCCTTTCTGCTGATTGGTCAACCGAAGATCAAACCGTGCCGTCATCAGTTTTTCCGCAGTATCACGCAGCAGAATAATAGTCCTCCACTGCTGCAGTTGTATGGATTCTTAACACATTTATTGCAACTACAGTAGTAGTTTAGTATTTTTTCATCAAACAAACAGGCTAATGAATAGCTCGACACACCTCATACCTGGGCAGAGTCTAGACAGGGCTTTCTTCTGTGTAGATATAAATTCTATTCTTTGCATCAGCTGGGCATGGCAGGGTATGATATGAC
>NW_015544192.1:894917-895159 GCF_001515605.1 Sinocyclocheilus anshuiensis | reverse complement strand
CGTGGCGTATATTCCAAGCATTCTGAAGGTATACTGAGGGTTTGGTGAGAAACAAACCGAAATGGCAATTTATTATATTTTATGAAACTCTTGCGTTGCAGTGCGAGCGCACAGTAGCTCACGCTGCACACAAGTGTATATCCTTTTGAGATATCAATTATAAGCAATTTTAATAAAACACAAGACTACATTATATAACTCTAACAGTAGGCTATTTAATATCTGTTGTTCTCCGGTTGTCA
>NW_015544192.1:858060-894461 GCF_001515605.1 Sinocyclocheilus anshuiensis | reverse complement strand
ACAACTTTATCCCGGAGATCTTTTGACAGTGCCTTGCCACCCATAGGTGATTGTTTGCTTCAGTTGCACTACCAAGGACTGAGATGCTCCAAGAAAGCTCTTTTCATGCTGAGCTAATCAAAATGACCACAGCTGATCACAGTTGAAAGTGAAATGGCTTTGTGTGCCATTGAGAAGGTGATTAGCTACATCTGATTGAGTTTACAAGTCATTTTTAGGAGGGGGTGATCCTTTTTCCAGCTGTTTTAATTAATTAATTTTTTTGTCTGACATGTTGGTGTTATATCTTTCACTTGGATGTTATAAGTTGCACGGAGTAAATACAGCTGGATAAAACAAAAACTGTGTCCGTTTTCATTTCAGGCTACAAAGCAACAAAATTATTTTAAAGGGGGTGATTCTTTTCTGTACCCACTGTACATCTATCTTTCAAGTAACCTGAAATATCTTATACTGTGCCCAAATTTGTGTGCTTTCATGTACTGAATTCATTTTCAACTTATAAATTCTTTACCTGCTATTTAATTCATGAATACTTGGACATTATACTCATTTTATGAGTACTGTAATCATTTTATTCATGGGCCTGTCCCAATACCCACATTTGCGGCCTTGGCTACTTGAGTGTATGTACGTAAAACAGGTTCGCAACATTGTCCCAAGTTGCATCCCAAATGACATACTATATACACTATGCACTATGTACCCAACCATGTAGTGTATGAATCTTAAGAGGTTATGTTGCTCCTTCCCCCTCGCTACATAAGGAAAGCTGTGACAGCCAAATGTATGTGTCCAACATTCCACACTTTTTGTTCTGTTAATTAAGTGTATCATTCGGGTATTTGAAGTACACTTCCAGATCTGGAAATAAAGCTCTTTATAAAAACTGTACACGTTCCCTATGAAGTGTTTATTGAGCACGGAATATCTGTTTAAGTCCAACTGACAAAATGCATTCATCAATGTCATCAAACGTCATATTAGAGAAGTTAATATGGGAAATATTATAATATGCTTCTGTAAATAAATATAACAAATTACCATACTTTCATGTAGCAGTATGACGGTATATATTGTTGCCGCAGTATAAATTATTGTCAAACGTAACATTCAGTAAAATGTGTGTGTGTGTGTTTGTGTGTGTGTGTGTGTGTGCGTGTAATTGCCTAAGTATTATTAATATTTACTTTTGCGTCATTTCATTCATTACTTATGTAAACACAATCATGTCAATAAAGAGAGATGTACACACACACACACACAACACAGAAAACAACTACTTGTTATAGGCAGAATTATGTTTTACAATCATTTGAACTCACATTATAGCACATATACTCATATATAGCAGTCACCAAAGCCCTCTAAACCTTCAAATATATCCTGGAATCAATATTAAAATATATAACAAACATTACAATGTGATGAAAATTAACTATTGCTAACCATGGAGACACCAGTAGAACGAGCACATGCACGTGCTCTTTGCGGTGTTTGCAAAACGAGCGCCATCCATGGGGGCGAAGACTAATCTAAGGGGAACAGACTTGACAGAACACCGGTCATTTTGTCGCTGCCCGCGTGAACACTCATTTATCACACTTGCAGTGTACGTTCTGTTAAATTGAAGCAATCTAGTTTTCACCTCACAAGTGTAAAAACATCCAGAGCCACGGTATCCACAATTGTTTACATCTGTATGCGCGAACCAACAAACTGAACACAACACACTGTATTATTTACGTTCACCGCAACAAACTGACAATCCACACCACAAGAGCATATGTTACAAATAACAATATAAGCAACATCACAAACATTTAAATAGCTAATTAAAATGAAAAGAGTGTTGCCTCACCTTTTTGCAATCCGTCCGGCAAAAGTGTTCCACAGAACAGCATTAAAGTTAAGTTCCCTTTCGATACTACACTCGTACTGCGTCTTGCTAGACGCATATGGGAAAAAAAGCCTTTTTTCTCCTGAACTGAAGCCTTTTTTCATTCATGCAGTGAAACTGCATGGCCATTGGTTCGTGCAGTGTATTAAAAAACGAACCAATGGCTAGGCAGCGGAGCTGCACGAGCCTATGGCGACGAAGCCCGCCAAGCCTGCCAAAGCCCGCCAGAATGGGCAGGGCATCTGGCTATATAAGCGGGCGTTCGCCACAGGATTCTCAGATGTCTTCTCCTTCAGCCACGACTCTACTCTCATCGCTGATCCTGAAAGCCTGCTCGCCATTGACACGGTTAGCAAGGAGGTTTGTAAACTCCATGCTCGGCTGACCGGCTATCTTCGAGCCTCAGAATCGCAGCAGTTCCGGTCCTGTTCCCCTGCCGCCATCCGGCAATACTGAAAGAGCTTATTTATAGCAGGTAAGCCCTAAAAGAGCAGATTCTAAATTCTGAGTGTGGCTCGTGCAGGGAATCTTGCACGATGCAGAAGGGCAGTGAGTGCCGTCACCTGTCTGGGCAGCCCCCACGCAGAGACTGCTCGCTCACTGAGACGGAATGCTCTCGTTGAAAGCATGAGTCTCGCCCTTCTCCACTCGTGGACCGACTTTCACTGAAGTGAGCCTCGGAGAGGGAAACAGCGGAGTCAGGGAATAAGCAGCCGGGTTGACTGATCTCATGCCGGCACTGTGCCCATGTGCTCTCTCTCCCCGTTGCACTCGGATCCGCCGCAGAAGGGCAGTGAGCTGCGCGCTTACTGAGACAGAATGCTCATTCTGAACATGTGTCTCACTCTTCTCCACTCGCGGACCGCCTTTAACTGAAGGCAGCCCCGCTCTCCCGTTTCTCCTCTCTCAGCAAGCCTCGGAGAGAGAAACGGCGAAGCCTGGGCACTAAACAACCGGGTCTGAGCGATCTCACGCCGACACAGAGCCTGTGTACTCGCTCTCCCCACTGCACTTCGATCTGTTTCTTGCACGTAAGGATCAGTGTCCCTCTTTACATCGAGCAGCTCTATCCTCCTAAGTAGATCGGAGCAGATGCTGCCACTGGCAGCTTCGAATTGTGTGTGTCACTATGACTGCGCTCACAGACACGGGCTGCTGTTACCACGAAAGCAGTCTGCCCCTGTTCGTTCACGGAAGACGGCCCCGCCTCCCTGCTCTCATGTTTCTCTCCTCCCAGTTACCTCAAAGGAAGCAACGGAGAGCTCGCGGGTTGAGCGATCAGGCAGAGCAATTTCATGCTGACACACATCAGGCGTGCTTAATCTGCCAGTGTGTTACACGTGAGAATCAGTGCTCCTCGTTCACGAGCAGCTTAATCCTCCTGGGCAGATCAAAGCAAAACGCTGGCAGCTTCGCATTTGTGTGTGCGTCGCTGAGCCCCGCCTCCCCCGCGCTTGTGTTTCTCTCCTTCCAGTTACTCGGAGGTAGAAATGACGAACTAGCGGTATGAATGATTAGGTTTGAGTGATTTAATGCTGGCAAAGCCCCCGCATGCATCACTCTCCACGTAGCTCTTTGATCTGCCAGTGTTTTTACACTAGGGGATCGGCGCCCCTCATTGGCGAGCGGCTCAATCCTCCTGGGCGGTTTGGAGCAGAACGCTGTCACCAATGATTCAATATCGCTGACAGCTTTGTATTTGAACGCGCCTCTCGCCTGGGCCACGCCCACGCTGAGGCTGCGCTACTGAGACAGACCGCTCTTGCAACGAGAGCTCATGTCTCGCTCCGTTTTGCTCGTGGCTCGATTTCTTCAATGAAGACGGCCCCGCCCCTCCCCTCATCTGCAACAAGCAGATTTGAGAGAATGCGCGCAGCATTTTTGATCTGCCAGAGTGTTTACACATGAAAATCATCAAAACTCCTCTTCTATCGAGTGGTTTGATCTTTTTAGGGGGATTAAAAGAGAATGCTGTCACTAATGATTATTATCACTGACAGCTTCAAATTGAATGCGTCTGGGCCACGCCCACGCTGAGGCTGCGTGCACGGGGGCTGACTGCTCTGCTATGAGAGCATTAAGTCTAGCGAAGCATTTTTTTAAAGCATTTTCAGGGAAAGCAAATTTCCTCTTCTGAGTGTGGGGTCCCCATACGACGACCAGCCTCTCAATTTAATCCAACCCCTTATCACACGGGCTGAGGCCTATCGGGCCATCCCTGGCCCCCCGCACTTTTACGAAGTGCATGGACGCGACTCTCTCCCCTCTGAGACAGGTAGGAATCCGCATTCTCAATTACGTCGATGACTGACTCGTTCGGGCCCAGTCAGAGGCAGAATTAATATCACACAGGATCCTCCTCCTCAGCCACCTGGAGTGCCTGGGACTCAGGGTAAATTTCTCCCCTCTGAGACAGATGGGAATCCGCATTCTCAATTACCTCGACGACTGTCTCGTTCTGGCCCAGTCAGAGGCAGAATTAATATCACACAGGACCCTCCTCCTCAGCCACCTGGGGTGCCTGGGACTCAGGGTCAATTTTGCCAGGAGCTCGTTGTTCCCCAGCCAGCGAATATCGTTCCTGGGAACAATTTTCGACTCCGCCCAGATGAGAGCTGTAGTCACGCCGGAACGGGCTCTGGCCATACGGAGGTTGGCAACCTCCTTTGAGATTGGTACCACTCGCCCTCTCAAAGCGTTTCAAAGGATGCTGGGCCTCATGGCGGCGGCATCGCCAGTGCTACAGTTGGGTCTGCTTCGTATGCGCCCCCTTCAGCGCTGGTTGAAACCACGGGTTCCATCCCATGCGTGGCATCTCGGACGCCTGCAGATCAGGGTGAGGCAGGCCTGTGTAACCGCCCTAGCCCCCTAGAAGAACTCCCGCTGGATGGAACAGGGCGTGGCCATGGGGATGGTTTGCAGAAGAACAGTTGTCAAGACAGACGCCTCCAACTCAGGTTGGGGGGCGCTGTGCGAGGGCATACCGACTTTCGGCCACTGGTCGAAGGCGGAAAAAGGCTTCCACATCAACTGCCTGGAAATGCTAGCAGTATGTTGAGCCTGTCAGTTCTTCCTGCCAGTCCTAAAGGGGCACCATGTGCTACTCCGATCGGACAATATGTCTGTGGTGTCCTACATAAATCGCATGGGAGGCCTCTCCTCGAAGCGTCTCTTCACTCTGGTAGAGAGCTTCTTAGAATGGGCTGAGAGCAGCGCATGTACCAGGCAAATTGAACCAAGGAGCGGATATGCTATCAAGGAGCAATGTCCCCTCAGGGGAGTGGACGCTCCATCCGCAGACGGTTCAGAGGATCTGGGAGATCTTCGGTGACAGCGCGGTCATCCGCTTCCTAAGGTGTGCCAGGAGGCTGAATCCGCCTCGTCCGCGGACATGTTATCAAGGAGCAATGTCCCCTCAGGGGAGTGGACGCTCCATCCGCAGACGGTTCAGAGGATCTGGGAGATCTTCGGTGACAGCGCGGTCATCCGCTTCCTAAGGTGTGCCAGGAGGCTGAATCCGCCTTGTCCGCCTACCGTCCCTTCATGGGATCTGCCCACTGTGCTGAGGGCCCTGAAGGGCCCCGCATTGGAGCCGCTACAGTCTGCCAACATTTGGTCGCTATCACTGAAGACTGCTCTACTTCTAGCACTGGCATCAGTAAAGCGAATAGGGGACCTGCAAGCGCCTTCTATTATCCCCTGCCTGCCTGGCATTCGGGCCTAACGACACTAAAGTCATCCTGAAACCAAGGCACAGTTATGTTCCTAAGATGCGCTCCACTCCGTTCAGAGCACAGGTCATTACGCTCTCCGCGCTTCCTCCAACTGAAGAGGACAGAGAGCTGCTCTGCTCTGCCCCATCAGAGCTCTGAGAATCTATATTGAGCGTTCCGCACCCTATAGGCGGTCGGAACAACTCTGTGTCAGCTTCGGTAACCGCACCAAAGGGCTTCCGGTTACGAAGCAAGGCTCTCTAGATTGATAGTAGACTCCATCTCGCTAGTGTACTCTTCTTTGGGCCTTCAATGCCTCATTGGAGTACGGGGCCCACTCGACTAGAGGCATCGCCTCGTCTTGGGCATGTTCCAGTGGTGTGTCCATTGCGGATATTTGTGAGGCGGCCGGCTGGGCCTCGCCGTCCACATTCGCAAGGTTTTATAACCTGGAAGTCCCGGCCTTGCAGGCCAGGGTCCTTTCCGCTTGAAGTGACTTGCTGAGGTGACGGGCTGAGCTTCCTGAGGTCACATCCGGCCTGGTTAATCGTTCCAGAGTGCTCCTGTAACTTCGACACCCAGGGGTCGAGAGCTAACAGGTGAACTAATGCCAGAGATCTTGAGCGTGATACGGCCAAGGGCTCTCTGCCAGATCTGTTTACGCAGCGTAAACATGTGACCTCAGGAAGCTCAGCCCGTCTTAGCCTTGGGTTGTAGTTAACTTCTCTATGGGCATGGGTTATGGGTTGCTTATGGAAGTTTGATACTTTTAGTCATTCCACTACATTAGCACGGCGTGATTTCCCATATGCCATATGCGTCTTAAGCAAGACGCAGTACGAGTGAAGTATCGAAAGGGTGATTGTACTGTTCCCATATGCGTCTAGCAAGACGCAGTACAAGTGTAGTATCGAAAGGGAACACACTCGGTTACTAACGTAACCTCGGTTCCCTGAGATACGGAAACGAGTACTGCATTGCTAGCCATGCTATGTAGCTGCACAACTCAGTCGTCGCTTCAGTCGAAGTAACCTGAGAATCCTGTGGCGAACGCCCGCTTATATAGCCAGATGCCCCGCCCATTCTGGCGGGCTTTGGCGGGCTTCGTTGCCATAGGCTCGTGCAGCTCCGCTGCCTAGCCATTGGTTCGTTTTTTTAATACACTTTCATTAAAATAAATCACTGCGTGAATGAAAAAAGGCTTCAGTTCAGCAGAAAAAAGGCTTTTTTCCCGTATCTCAGGGAACCGAGGTTATGTTTTCTCAACAGCTGGCATTGTACAGCCATTAAAGAAAACGAGTTGATTTTCCTCTTAATAGATCTGTTTGACTGTGGTTTTATTGTGTCTATGTTGAACAGTTTTAAACTTGCTGGCTTATTTTACCCAATCATATTCCTTCACCTATAGGTGCTCATTATATTATGCTGCATTCACGCATCGTAATTACGGTCATTTCGAGATGACAACACGTGACATTCTACTTGGAGCTGTTCACACCCTTGGACTCGGAACTATTGCCCTATCAATGCCTAAACATAGCACCTAATGAATCTGACGTGGCCACGTGGTACAAGTTGTAGCTCTCAGTTCACGAGCGCACATGCGTTCTTGACACGAATTTGTTTAGAAAGTTAGAAAAGGTAGAAATAGTTTCTTACTTTTTTTTTTTTACAGTGTAGCCTACTCTTCCTTCATTGGGGAAAACAAACTAAGTGTACATGAAATCGAAGCTGTTTACCTTTCACAGTCCTCTTCTGTCTAGTGTGCAAACTTCAGCTTAGCTGTCTGACGCCTGTCATTCACTGTCTGGGAGTTCAGGGCGAGCCAGGTAACTCATAAATCATTAATGTGGCAGAGGTGTGGCTGCTCCAACACGTTCAGATGTCTCAGTCTCTGGGGACGATGTGGCCACTGGTGACTCGTGACATTAGAGCAGTGTGCATTCTCAGATTCTCCTTCCTCCATATCACTAGACAACCTGGGGATGTGGCCGTCAGACACCCCAACCCGAGAGGGGCCGATTCCCATCACTAATGAGGTGCTAATTACATAACATAGGCAAGGATGAAGAAGAAAGACATCCAGTGACCCAGTGTCGCAGAGTTATCTCATGCTTAATTGCACACTTTGATAAACCTGTATCAAAAATGGATTATGGAGAATTAAGATAAAAAGGTGCCGGTACAATCGCAGCATGCAAATTGCATTTATCACTATTTTTGAAGTGTTGTGCTGTTATCAGATGGGCATAATTATTTTAGTCAAAAATAGTGCAGATTAAAAAATAATTAAAAATAAATGATCAGCGGCATGATTCATTCTTAGTGCTTTCCCTTGGCAATTATTTACTTCACAGTGATGTAACTAGCTTTGCAGTATTATTTCTACTAATTTTAAGAAATCAGTTAATATTTATGAATCTCAGCCAATACCCGCTACACGTTTAGTCGTGCTCTGTATTATAATGAATTTCATGCATTGCCTATAACTTTCAGCTTTCCTGTTTATGTATAACATTGATTTTAAGATTCTTTTTTGTAGGCCTACTTATTCTTAATGTGGCACTGCCAAATGTAACTAAAAAGTCTATGTAGGGAAAAAAATCTTAATGATCAACACTGGGTTTTTAGCGCAAACTACGAAAGAGGATTAGGGCCAAGCAATAATAAAAAATAAAACCATCTCGAGATTACAGTCATTATAATGCGAGATTAAACTCGTTAAATCTTGAGAAAAAAGTCGAAATAAAATGTTGCGAATAAACACACTCGTGTCATCTCGTTGGACAGTGTTAATCAGTGTCTGCAGTGGCATAGGTCGTAGAGAGCAATGCTCGAAGATCACACATATGCGGTCGACCAGAGTTCGAACTTGCCTTTTGCCGAACTCGCTCTTCTTCCTTTTTTCATCTCATATCACATCGGAAAAGTGGAAATCAATTGCCTAACGAGTGTTTAATAATGATGTATTAATTGAGTAGGTTAAGGGGTAGGTAAGCTATGGGGAGGGCTTTGTACTAATAAGGCAGCGGCATTTAATAATTTTAATAAATAAAATAATTTACACTATGTTATTATTGCATCATGTTAATGTACAACAATACTGGGGTGCAAATAGTATCTGTCACCATTTATAAGTATAAATAGCATCTAATTACTATTTACACTTATTGCAAATATCTGCTACTTTTACATAGCGTAAACAGAATTTCTATTTTCACTATAGTGTAAATAGCACATCGCTAAAAATGCTGCTGCTGTCACTTAGTGTAAATAGAATCACCATTTGCACTTAGTGTAAATAAATATGCATACTTTGTATGACTATGAATTAGTTTAAAAAAGTGCCAGCCGGAGCATTTCATCCTCATCTACTTTTCTAAAGTTTACACTTTAGAAAGTCTTTCCTTGCCACAGTCACCTGTAGCTTGTTAAATGGGGTTGCAAAGCTGCTTTAGAACAATATGCATTGTTAAATGTGCAATACAAATCAATTGAACTGAAAAAATTAAATTATATTGTTTTGAGTCAAGGCAAACAGCTCTGGCCAAGTTTGTAATAACAATCTTCCAATATATTCACAAAACTAATTGTCGTTCATTCCACAGTGTTCTACCTCTCCAGACCATGCCCTGTGATGAATACGGCCTGAGTGAATTGAGCTAGTCCTCTGCAAAGAACGTTGATGGAATAAGTACAGCTGGAGAAAAAAAAAAAAACACCTGAAGGGCACTGAACAAGGTGCATTGTGTTTCAATGAGCAATGGCACTTTAGAACGCCTGCGCAGCCAGACAAAGGTCAGTCGAGTAGCCATGTTTCACCAAGATAAAGGCCTGTGCACAGCGTTCATAATCATCCTGTTTTAATAAAGCCCATTGTGTACAATTGTCCATTGTGATTTAAATGATAAAAAGGCAGAAGATAGGAATATCTTCACTTGCACTTGAGGAGGCAAAATACTAAGGGATCTCAAAGTTATTTCTTCTAATCTGTGAAAGGGGCAATGTCCTCACCGTCCTGCTAATTGATAAGTATGTACTGACAGAGTTAGGAAGAGGCCAGAAATAAGAATAAAAAAAATAAAGAGAAGAATAATATTAGTTGTGATGTTGTTGGCCTACGACAAGATTTATTTCTTAATTGGTGTTTTAAATAAGCTTTGAGTAGGATAATTGCCCACAACCAGAACTTTAGTTTTAGTGTCAAAATGTGCCACATGGCTGCAGACTAATCTTTAACATTTTGCCCAGGGAAAGACAAAATTCTGTTTAATTAATATGTTTGGCCTGAAGTTAACTTTGAATTTGGTACTGAAAATAGTGGACATGAAAACAAACTTTACAAAGAACTTTAAAAACAAAAAAAGTTTAGATATATCAGTAAGAATATATATGTCCAAATCAGCCCATATCTCCACCCCAGATGACCTGAGGAGTAGAATATGGGATAAAGATGTTTGTTATTCAAGGACTTCCTCCATCTTTGATGGAATATTGCTTACATGCAAAGCGACCTCTTTGGCTGATAGATAATCGAACTGCACAGCAAGGACACGCCGCTGATGAAAACTAAGCAAGGGAGTGGAAAAAAAGCATCATTGGCCTTGAGTGCCATACACTCAAATCAAGGCTTCAAATAGAGTCTTGCTTTTTCTATTAGTTGGTGAAGAAGTGAATATGTATATGAAATATGTGGAGAAAGAATAAAGCTAGTAGCCAGTAGACAGCTAGAATGTACTGTATGCTGGAAAGGTAACGAGGACTGAGGTTGGTTTAAATGCTTAATTGGGAATAGAAATCGATTTGTCTATCAACTGATTTGTCCAAAACTGTTATCTACACAAAGATACACATGCCCAAGGCACAGTCTGAGTACTTGACCACACATGCAGGACAATAATAGCAAGTAGAGATGTGTAGAGAATGTCCTTTAGAGAATGATACTGCCTGATCCTTGTGCTGTCAGCCGAGATTAAATTCTGATTGTGATATTCTCACTTTCAGATCATGTAATCTGTCCACTGGCGTCAAGCAGCCAAATTTACAGTCAGCTTACTTTGACTACTGTTCCCACCATCAATAAATTGACAAACGAGGGGTGGCACTATTGCCACCAGGTACGCAATTGTACATTTGCTGAGGGGTATGCAAGATCAGTGTTGTCACCTTCATGTACTCTGTTCCATAACACCATCACAGAAAACTTTCTCCAACACCCCCTTTAACTGCTGATGGCCATATATTGCTCACATTTGAGTAAAGAGTTAGTGGGACAAAAATAAGAAAGGGCAAGGAAAATTTGAGACTATGAAGACTGCAGTTGTGGATAGCATTCATCCTCACTTTTATCTCAAAGGAGTGTTTTGAAATAAAATCAACTTGCACTGAAAAAGCTAAATCAAAAGAGGAGCAGTCACCGTTCATGTCAGATGGCCTTTTTGACTGGCAACTTGAGGCAAAACGCTGTATCTGCCTCACTTTGAGTTTGAATGAGTCTGAAATTCATAACTATTTACAGAAAAAAAAAATAAATAAAATCAAGTTGCCACCTTTATCTTTTGAATATTTCGATACACTTTAAAACAAGACAAACATGCAAATGAAGTTATTCAGCTGCATATATCGGTTTCCTTCAGTACTTTAAACTGGCATCCTGCTGCCTACAGTCAGCCCTGCTCTGATGTAATGTGCCCTTAACCAATTCTTGTAGGAGAGGAGACAAAACAATTGGACAGCGATCAATGGCAGTTCCACACAGCACTGTCAGAGGTCAGAGGTTTCATTTGGACTGTATGTCATGTGACACGGCGAGCACAGGGATACTACAATCCTGCGACTCAAGTTCATCAACCGTCAGAAGGATAGATCTAGCTCTCCAGATTGAACAGAATAATCAATAGACCCTGGGTAGAGCTGGACTGCTGGCCACTAAACGCAGTTGGTAGATTGAAATAACAGGGAAAAAATAATGATAATGTTAATTTACTTGAAATAGAAAAAGCTAACGTGTACATATCTCACTTATCCCACATATATATTAGCATGTGACACTGCTAATGTTCATTACAATACACAGCAGAACACTGGATTTGATGTAAATTATTTATATGAAACATTAAATAAATTTTCATTTAATAATTAAAATTATTTTTAAACTGAATGAAAACCATTGTAAATGTAGGTTGTTTGTTTGAATGAAATCGAGTGCTTTTTTAAAAAAATAAAAAAAATATTACATTTTTGCCGATTATTTCCTGGAATTTAATTATTGTTTTTGAATTTCATTATTGGAAGGAAATAAAGATAAATTATAACTGTAATAAAGATAATTATAACTGTAAACAAAATATTACTATTATTTTTTATTAAAAATTAATTCAGCATTCAAATTCATTTAAAGTGACAGTAAAAAAATGTACATTGTTTCAAAAGATATCTCATTCAAATAAATGCTGTTCTTTTGATCTTTCTATTCATCAAGAATCCTGAAAAAAAAAACGTATCACAGTTTCCACAAAAGTATAAAGCACCACAATTGTTTTTAACATTAATAATAATAATAAGAAGAAGATGAAATGTTATTAGAACATCAAATCATCATATTAGTATGATTTCTGAAGGATCATGTGACACTAAGACTGGAGTAATGGCTGCAGAAAATTCAGCTTTGCCATCACAGGAATAAAATACATTTTAAAATATATTTTAAATTGTAATAATATTTCAAAATGTTGTTTTTACTTTTTTTTCTTAATCAAATGTAGTTAAAATTGCAATTAATAAAATCACTGAATCTTAAATTACAAAGAAAAAAACATTCTAATGACACAATAAGGTGCACAGAAAAATTGCTAAAATGTTTTATTTTATTATTATCATTATTATCATCATCGTCATCATCATTATTATTCAAGTTTAGATGTAACAGACATCTTTGCCATCTTTATTGAATCTTTTTGCATGTAAAAACCTACCACACAAAAAAGAAAGAAAAATAATAAAATAAAACAAAGTTAAGGTGGCAGCTGAAAACAAAAGAAAATCCTAAAATCGTCATCTATGCACTTTAAATGCAGCAAGTGTAAAAACAATAACATTCTAAGAATAATGGTTAAAACATTTACATATTTATGCCCTTTGCCTTGACCTTGGCCAAACAAGCTTCCAGGCTCCATCAAATACCCCTTGTGTTTCAATATTGCCAAGACTTTCAAACATAGGCAAGATCTCTTTCATTTATTATAATGCAGTACCTGTACTTAGCATGCTAATAACACATTTCATCTTTCTTCGTTTGCAATAGAGTAACTGAAGTGCAAGCATTAACATTTACAAATAAAAATTAAAACTTAGACAAAAAATAAAAATAAAGAATCTTGTCATTTAATACCCAACTGTATAAATGGTTTGTTGAAAAGCGTCAGTCTATAATGATTTCACTTATTTTTAAGAGGCATTTGCAGTTAAGCAGCGTTGTAAGGCTAGTTTCTTAGAAACAGAGAGAGAGAGCAAATTAGACATTTTGAGCCTCAATCTCTCCCCCTTTTCCCCAGTTCATATAAATAATGTCTGTATGAAGTCAGACTAGACCCAACTCACTGAACCTGTGACCATGAAAAGGAGCAAGTGTGGAGAAGCACACATGGGAGCACTACAACAACAACAAAACAGACATCTCAAAGTTGCTAGCAAACAAAAACAAAATCTGGGAGGTTTAATTTTTTTCCCTCCTATTCAAATAAAATGGAAAACTGAAGATGCATGAACAGCTTTAAAATATATCAAGCGCTTGACTTGACGAAGTATGTCTGGATAATTTCTGAGCTCATTATTACTTAAAAACATGTTTTCAGTCGCTCAGGTAGACAGTTGTCCACTCCTCATGATAAAAATTGCAAAAGGAGCATGGGAACCAAAGTACAGCTGGGTGAAACAACAATATAAATAACAATGTTATGCCTCTTTGAGACAACTGCCATCGAAAGGCACCAGAAACACCTGCAGTTATTAAATTTCATCAACAGTACACTGAATAAAATTGTTAAAAAAAAACAAAAGTCAAAGGTGTTTTCAACTGCTCTTTAGAATTAGAGGTGGAATGAATTTAGACTGGCAGAAAGTTATTATTTTTATATTATAGAGCACTGGCTCCCATAAAATGACCAAATGTAGCACAGACTCATCAGTTTCCCTTGAATGTTCGGTATCAAAAGAGCAGGAGAAAAATACAGGAAGACTTCAGTCCAATACAAGCTTCTTCATCAACTACAAAGCACAAGTACATGGTAAGGAGAGGCAACAGAAAATGACAATGCTTGGAATGAATAGTGCCCTTTTGTGGCCAAGAGATAAAAAAAAAAAAAACATAGCACTTTTGTTTAATATTCCACCTTTGGAGGAAAGGAAATTGAATTGTCTTACTGTTTTCGTGGAAAAAAAAAGTTCAGGTGTTGCTTCATTACGTCGTTTGCTACATTTGCAAATGTAAACGTTTGTCAGGGCCAAATTCAAGGCCCTTATTCAGATGCAAGTTCAATGTTGCATATCAACATCTCATGTAGAAAATCTTTGTACAATATATCAGGCACTGATAATATGATTTTACTATTAACAACCTAGAAAAAAATATATCTTTTTTTATTCCTTCCCAAATTTAGTAGAGAATTGCATCTCAGCAACTAAGGCAGCAGCTTGAAAGTTTTGATGGAATTCTGTGACTTGAGTTACCTAACCCTATAACTTAAAAAAAAAAAAAAAAAAAAGAAAACATCAAACAGAAAACTATAAGACATTTAGTATGCTGTTAACTCGAGACGGTCAGACTATAATCTAATGTTGTCTATTCAGCCATACACATTCCCTGAGGATGCTGGATGTTTGAAGACGGCAGTCATTTATGCTGTTACCATAGTGACAGATGACTGACACATTTTTCTACACTGAGCCACACATGCAGAAACACATCCTCATATTTATCAGAACCAGGTAAGAGAACTTTCCATAAATCTGTGAATACACATGATGACGAGAAACGAAGCATTACATTGGAGTAGATGTACCTTGCTTGCTGAACTGCCTTGTCAAAAATTATAAATCTGGACTAACGAAAATATTTCTAGATTGAGTATCTACATGTACCGATGTCTTCAAAAAAAAAGCAGTCTTTGTTCGTTAAAAGTGTGTTTGTGTGAGCTCCCACAGAAATGCTATGCTGACTGAAGTTTCTTGCATTGGCTGCTTAGGCACCATGATCTGTCTTAGCACATTTCAAACAAAAAGTTCAATGCATTCATTTGTACAATCCCTCGCTTTCCTCACTGCTCTAGTTGTGTTCGGACTGCAGGTTTGTAAAGCTCATTGGTTAGAGGGGTTGGCGTTCGCCTCGGGGGCGGCCCGGTGGAGGCCTCGCTGGATGTGTGTTGTGAAATCGTACTTATCGGCACAAGCGTGCAGGCAGATACTGCACTGGAAGGGCCCGCCGTCACCATGGCAACTCATGTGCAGGGCGTACAGGACCTCGTCCAGGAAGACAATGCCACAGTGGGCGCATTTGCTCGAGATTTCATCTTGCGTGGCCTGATCAACCTTCTCTGGTTTTGGGACTTGTGAAGAAGAAGAAGGGCACTCGTCTTCGGGTTCTTCTGAGCGTTCTGTCTCCCGCTCCCTTTCAGAAGCAGGTGACGCCAGTTTCTCCTTGGTGACGAGGGTCCCGTTGGGCGTAGCACTGGGTTTGGAATGTTTCATGGCCAGATCAAGAGGCGTGTCGCTTTCGGGTCCAGAAGGGGTTGGTGGGGGGAAATGAGGCGGTAAGCCGAAGGAAGGGTAAGGCACAAAGCTTTGGCACGGACTGGGAAGGCCAGCCACGGGGCTCAGGTAGTGGCCCGGGTTGCCCGGCACAGACATCTTGTACTTAGTCCAGAAGCGCAACCAGTCACCTTCATTTTGCAGGTCGTTGTGGAGGAAGGGTAGGCTGAAGAACGGATACTGGTACTTCTCGATAGGGCTTCCAGGAGGAGAGTAGCTGGCCTGCTTCGATGGACGCATGTACTTCTCAATAGGGCTGCCCCGTTCTGAGCCACCTTTGCCGTCACCGCCCTGGGGTCCTGCGCTGAGCCCGTTGCCCTCGGTCCCACCGTCTGTAGGGCTCTTGTGCATATGCAGGGGTGGCATACGCTTGTGGATCTCCAGCGTCTGGTTGACGAGGAACGCGTGGGTGGAGCGGGGACTAGGGTGACTTTTGGGTCCTGAGGGACCATAAGCCTCGTATTTACCCAACTGGGCTTGGGCCTCGGCACGTGATAAAGACCCATCAGATCCTGCTTCCTCAGACCTCCTCTCTAAGGGGCTGCCGTTGAGACGCTCCTCGCTGTTGACACGCTGCTGCTTGGACCCCACCTGCTCAGACTGTACGGGGTCAGGATTCAGGCGCTTGCGTGTCCGTCGACGGATGATCTGCTCACCGTTGTTTTGCTTGATAATGTTCAGCGGTCTAGGGGTCTGAAAAAGAGACATGCAAATTATTCAATTTTGAAATGGGGGTCAATGACATGATGCTTATTTTTCTTAACTATAAATTTATTAAAATAAACACATTAAATTCAGTTCATTCATACAATGACTACTATAATGATAATGTTTTAGAGTTCTGAGTGTTTTTTGTTGTTGTTGTTGTTTTTCTAATTTTTCTATCTAGCTTAAACTGCAATAAAGTTTTAGTCATTTTAGTACAACAAACTTTTTATGTGTAATGTTATTACATTTTATTTCAGTTATTTGCTAAGGCAACATTTCTAATTTTCATTTATGCATTTTAAGTTTTTCATCTAATAATTCTACTTAATAATTTCAATTAAAAGGTCCTGATATCATGAAGACAAAAAACTAATAAAAACGTATTTTATAGGAATTAATAATTCACTGTAAAAAAATTTTTTTTTTTACCTCAATATATTTTTTTTGAGAATAATTAGGACGTATATACTCACATATATTTGAAGAGTAAGTATTTTTTTAATAATCATAATTTACTTAATACTTAAACCACAGCCATCAAAACCATGTGAAAACAACAATGCATTTCTAAGGATTTAAAAAACAAAACAAAACAAAAAAAACACAAAGCTGCAACCAGAGTTTCTATTTACTGCCACATAAAAAGGTCTCTGATCTAATATTGTGATTTCAGTGGAGTGATTAATCCCTTCTGGGATTCAGAGGACACACTCCTGTAATTAGGCTGGTTAGCATAATAATCTGCCATCAAATGGCTATTAATTACTGCTTTATTTTCACTGGACTACATAAGCCTAGCTCAAAAATCAAGGCAGTACAGTGAGTTCACAAATATAAATGAGTGAATTATAGAAGTGACTTTCAGTTTGACTACCGGAAAGAGACAGAAATCAATGGGTGAAACTGTTATCAATTGTGCTACTTTACAAGAAAAAGCCCAAAGTAACAGTATGTTCCTTCTCATTTCTCATCCTTTACGTCTATGCTAAAATGGAAACTACTGTGGTTGGAGAGATGTGAGATATGCATATTTCCTTCCTTTGGCAGACCTGCAACAGCAGGGAAAGAATGGAGCACTTGTCTGTAATCTATTTTTCTGAGCTCAGATTCCATCCGGGTAGGCAGTGGCTCAGGGGGAAAACTTCAGTAAGGTGACGCAACTCTTCTGCTGCACTGCCAGACACATTCTTCCAAGTCCTCGCTTGATGCAGAGATCACCCACAACTCACCCAGAGCCAGAGATAATTGGCAGAAGAACTATGTCGCTCCCCTCTACCACCTTTCGACTACTTGTTGACTTTGAGGTAGAGGCACATCGGGGGAATCAATAATGTATGGTAGCCACTTGCCTTTGTAGCACCCAGATCCACCGTCATGTTTCTAGGCTAAGGAAAGCAAACTCACTCAAAGATGGGGAGGCTTGGGAAGCCTGAGTATTCCAGTATGACAGAAGGAAAATATCATTTCTCTGGTACCCATTTTTCCCTTAAAAGCTGGAAAAATAATTTATGCAAAAATGTAGCTCCAACAAAGCCACCTCAACCTAGCCTTTGGCTCCGAACCATATAGGGCAAGAAACAGGAGATGCATAATTTCAATAATGTTTGCCCACTGGGGACTGGAGTTAAATCTAAAACAAATCTTACTGTATTGTTTCAGTTCTGTTAATGCCCTGTGATGGATGGTGTTAAAATGCAAGAGATCACTCTTTGGAACATGTCAGGCCTGTTGTCTGTCTGAAGAGAGGATGGGAATGAAAGCCAGACAAATAGAAAGAGTGCCCTCTACTGCTGGACCATGTCAGGCCCTCACTGCACACTACAGAAAGAGGGCATTCTTTCCCTTTTTTGTGTGTGTGTATCTCTTCAGTCTAATTTTCTAATGATTAGTATTATTTTAAAAATGAACATAACTTGATTTATCAGTTGGCTATGAGTTTTTGACTTTTATGTTTCAAATATCAAACCAGAAAAGAGACATTCAAGTCTTAAAGCCTTTGATTATATCTACAGTACTTGCCACTACAAAATGAATAACTGACAGGAGGGGGATTTAGTTTGGTGGTCCCTGCACATTTAATAATCAAATGTAAGTATTTTATAGTATGAAGAAAACCAGAATATGGAGTTAATTCTGGCAGACTTCAAAAAATAAAGAAAGCAAGAAAAATATAATAAATGTGTATTAAACTGGAATGTATATGACAAAAAAGGGAGGAAAAAATAAAATAAAAGGTGAAATACAAAAATTAAATTATATGATAAATGCATCCAGCACAAAAAGAAAACTAGTTCTATAAGTCTCTTTTGTAATGTACTGTAAATCTACTCAGCAACCTTGGGTATCTCTCTATTTATTTAATCTTATCTAGTTTTGACAGTTTAAGTACCTAAGCGAAAGACTTACAGGTAAGGTAAGATTTTCTTTTTTTTTTTGTTTAAATTAAATTTATTAAATGCTTAAAGGAGCCTAGAAGGCCTGTCTTGACTGTGCTGTCTGTGAACAACGTTGTGTAGAACCTTGTTGCTATTCCAGATATTTCTTTCTACCTTTAGTGCTTTCTTGCTCCAATGAGTGGTCAGAGTTCAGAAGCTGCGAGAACTTCTTGGAGAACGGACGACATATTCTTTCTGCGTCCCACATAAAAAGTTCCATGATGATGAATCTGAAAAACGGAGGCAGCCGCAAGTTTTATGTCGGGCATTGACGCATGGCTACGGCGCATGTCGGGTCCTATTATTAGAAGATAAAATCTGAGAGACATTTATTATTGCAATGTGTTCTGGCACGAGGAGCCCAGACTTCCATTTAGGGCTCTCTATAGTGTGGTTTTATGAGGTGCTATTATTAAATGATTTCTGTACAGCATATAAAAGTTTTTATTCAAAAATATAAAAGTACTACTGGAAACTGACTGCCAGGTTGACATGAAGGACACAGTCTCCGCTGGCTTGCGTTAGCGGGCCATCAGTGAAACAGTCACTCGATTATTTATCAAACCAAGAACCTGAAAGACTATGAGATATCTTCTACTAAACAGCCCCACCGCCTTTACTCTGCTTCAAAAATCAAACTGCCGAAAATGACTCAGCATCTTATAGCAGAAACCAAAAACACAAACATCAGGCAAACAAAGCCTGTAGCTAATCGACAGCATTTCGAAGGATCCCGAGGGCTTCGGAGAGACGTCTCCACATCTTGTTTATTAGCTTCTAGTGGAGTGTGACGTGTACACAACCTGATGGTCCATTGCAGAAGCTACTTTACAGTAAAAGAACACAGAGAAGAGCAAAAAAAAAAAAATGTCATTCAGTCCACCGCTAGAAAGCACAGGCTTTAAATCATCGCACCACACAGCTGTAAGTATCATCAAAGATGAGCACTGAGCTAGAACTAATAAAATACAGATCTATGCTATTGCTAGTTTTGTATACAATCTGAGGGAAATACACATTTTCACCAGCACTGTATGCAGTCATTGCACAAATGTAAATAAATAAGCTCAAGAAGAGTAAAGGTAGCAGTTCTCATTAATAGGTTTAAGGTCATAACAGATTACATCAAAAATATCAGAACCAATGATTTTCATACATTTCGGTCATTAAAGGTTCTGAAATGTCTATAACATTCTTTCAATAATAATGACAGTGCCACTTTACCACTGGCACACAAGTCATAGTAAAACTAAATACAAGATACAGGTTTTGGAGAAACAACAAACAGCGAAGCTGCAATATATGTAAACATGTTATGCAATACAATTACTTAATAAATTGCAGAACTTTTTATTTCTATTATTGTTATTATTATTTTATTTTTGTACACTACCGTTTAAAAATTTGGGCTAAGATTTTTTGTTGAAAGAAACTAATACTTTTATTCAGCAAGGATGCATTATATTGATCAAAAGACTTTTCCATTTTCACAAAAGATTTCTATTTAAAATAAATGCTGTTCTTTTGAAAAGTCTATTCATCAAAGTATCCTGAAAAAATGTATTACGCTTTCCAAACTAATATCAAGTAGCACAACTGATATCAACATTGATAATAACAAATGTTTCTTGAGCAAATCAGCATATTAGAATGAATGAATGAATGAATGAATGAATGAATGAATTAATACATTCTGGGGAAAAAAAAGATTTCTGAAGAATCATGAAACAATGAAGACTGGAGTAATGACTGCCGAAAATTCAGCTTTGCCATCACAGGAATAAATTACATTTTATGTCACAATTTTTCACGTGTAACCAGTTATCGCCTGTGAGTCTGATTAGGCCTGAAGAATAACTGAAGCCATTGTGTTCCACTCTCATCAAATTCATCTTCTCTCTGCTTTTAATATCAGTGTGATCTCAGTTGTAAAACTGTCAAGAATTGTTCCCAATTCCCTTAAAGTCACAGCCACCCCACTTTTTCTATCCTAGGAACCCAGAGCAAAGACTGATCCGAGCATCAGTACAGCTTCTGCACCAATGCATGACGGAACTCCAACATAAATGTTAAAGTTAGAAAAACTTCCAGCATGAGGAAACTTATTTACTCCAGACAGTGTTTAATGTGGGGCAGTAAATAGAGCGTACAGTATTTCACAGGCTCAGCTGTGAAGCGCCCATTGATTGCAGGCTCTCTGATGAGGCGGTGCGGACAGACGGGCAGATGTGAGTGCCTGTGCTGGGTCAAGTTAGCATGACTCAAGCCACCAGGTGGCATGGCCCCTGAAAGAGCCTCTTGTAGTCCGGGCACTGTGGTGCATAAATGCCTTACCCCAGCCGACCACACTGATTCAGTCGGCCCCCTGTTTCCGAACCTGTGCCACCCAAGCACTGGTCCCGATAGCCCGAGGCCACCGAGGCAAAAGAGTGCTTCCAACATTGCATATCAAGACAGGAAGAAACCGTAACACTCACAGACTTGACCCAATTCTCAAGGAGCTCCAAAGATTAGAATGCAAAAGCAACGTTAAGTCCAGCAACAGGCCCGAGCACAATGCTTTTTCTGTTTCTCTGGCTTAATTACTCACATGTTGTCGAGTCTGTTTACCCATCATGTTTATCCAGACACCATTTCAAAGGAAATATAAGAAAACTAGAACACTTTCAAGTCTGCACACTAAGCTTTAGGTACGGCTACAGATGTGAAAGAAAAATCTAATTCAGATCAAAATTAAATTCGGAGAGCAGAGAACTGAGGCGATAAAGCAATCAAATTAATTAATTTAGTGACCGAGTCCAGAAACGAGCAGTTTCTTTTCTTTGTGCACAGTTCACACAGACTAACCCAAAGAATGAATACAATAGTCACAGCTTTATGCATTCATAAATGTCATCATATATAAAATGTTTTTTTTTTATTGTTGATAATATTCGGATAAACAGAAAGGGTGTGTATGACTATAATTAAGCGCAACAGTGCATACTCACTTTTTCAGTTGCCCTGGTTCCGGAAGTATTTTTGCTATTCATGTCTTTGTTAAAGACTTATAGGCTATGAATCAAACCAACCAGCTATGAGGTGAATGACAACATTACAAACTTTGATTTGAAGGAAAAAAAAAATCAGACAAAAAGACAAAAGTACACACTGTGTACTTGGAACAGCTTTAATGAAAGAAAGAACTACAATCCAATGAAGCACTGTGAAAGACAAACTAAAATCAACGGAGAAATAAAAATAAAAATATATATATATATTTAAAAAAAACTATAGATTTAATGATGTCAATTGTGTATATACAAACAATATTTTATGTTTACTGGAATATACACACACACACACACACACACACACGTATACAAATATTACAGTTTGAGGGCATAGGAGGAGACTCTTCACATAATTCACAGTGCTTCATGAGAGTGATTTTTCTTTTAGAGCGATTTGCTTATCACAATTCTTTGATGGAGATTTTTTTGCAGAATCATGGATAAAGCAGTTTTCTGCTGTAATCTGCTGTAAAACTGAATGATTATTTAAAAAAATAAGATAAAATAATGCAGGCTGATGGCTTCAGCAAAACCATATACCATTAATTAAAAACTTCGGAGCTTAAAGTTCTGTCTTTAAAGGTTTACAAGTTATCATTAAAAATCAATACCCCTATGGAGAAAATGAATTGGATTTTTACTTTAAGAACCAGAATGTTACACTCTAGCGTAAAGGAGATTTTAAAAAAGCTTAAAAGGAATAGTTTAACAAAAAAAATAAAAAATAATTCTGTCATAATTTTTTCACCCTTCCAAACTTTGACTTTCATAGACTTAAAGGCTTTGGAACACAAAAAGAGATATTTAGCCATTTTCAAGCTGTTTTTTTTGCTTACCATGAAAGTGGATTGGCACTAAACACCTGTAGTTGCCATTAACTTTATCATATGGAAAAAAGCAGCTTAGACATACTACTACAGACATACTACTAAACGTCTCTTTTTGTGTTCCACGCCAGGCTGTTGATGTAAATAAGAATGTATTCTTAAGTGACTTGCCTGGTTAAATAAAGGTTAAAAACAAGAAGAAATTTGTGTTTGGAACAACATGAAGGTGAATAAATGTTAAAGAAAGACTCCACTTGACTGGGTTTTAAGGTTGTGCCAGTAGGCATTGTATCTCGGGTTTTAAGGTCAGGTGTTTGTTAGGACTGTGGGAAGTGGGACTCCCAGCTGGTGCAAAATTACTTCCATAGGGCCATTAGCTGGCTGCAGGGCTGAGGAAGGCCAAAAGGGCTCTTCCCCCAGGGTCCTCGCCTGACAGAAATGAAGCGATCAAACCAGAGCTGCTACGCTGTCACCTCTCCGTTCATTTTGAACTCTGTTTCTGCGATTTGTGGGTGGGCTGGCGAGGCGTTCTCGCCGTCCCTTGCACTGATGTTTTCTTAGCTTCCCCCCTTACCGAGTGCAGCTTCTGATAGAGGCCACACGCATTGCACACGTAGCCGCCGTTGGCATTCTTCCTCCACAGCGAGGTCTTGGTGGTCAGACAGTTGGCGCAGAAGACCCCCGAGCCCCGCCGTCTCTGAAATCATAAAAAAAGAAAGAGAACCAAAATGAGTAAAAAAAGCAGGCTGTGAAGAAAAAGAGTGATGGAGATTCATGCTCAGCATGGAGAGGGGAGGTGAATGTAAAAGAGAAAGCAAGAAAGAGAGGCAGAGGGAGGAAAAGGAGAAAAAAAGTTCCAAGACTCAGCAGGGTGTTGTTGGATATGGCAGCTCTGATGGAGAGGGACAAAATGTGTCCAATCAGAAAGCCAGGATGAGGCACAATTAATAGAACCAAGCTGATTCTAACACTAATTAACCTTCCTGTGATGTATAGGCTTTGTAAGATACCAATGTGACAGCAACAATACCACCCACTTCAAACTGGGTCACCCGCATCGGCCTGACATAAATATTTTGATCTTTCAATAAATGTCTCGAACACATGCATGACAGGAACCTTTAAATATATGGCTGGTACTCAAAATATCTAGTAGCTTGAAATATTGTACTCTACTGTGAGAGAAGGGGAAAAAATAAACTCAAGTAGTTAAAAAAGGAGAGATATAGCCACATGAATCATCCACCGGGAACGGACAGAACTACAAGTGAATCCCGAGAGTCAACCGGGGCAAATCAAAGGAATTATCTCGATTATGGTCCCAGCAAAACTCATTTAGCCTTATAGAATGTGTACGATTTATTTAGCCTAACTTCAGATGGCTTGTGCAGGGAGCACATTTCTCCTGCCAGAAAAGTACAATGCTCCTAATTGTGCTCTAATACATTTAGAATGGAAAGCTTTCTACAGACATAATTTTGGCTTCAAGTCGCTAGAGCTTTTTTTGGCAGGGAAAAGGGCACTTGATTCATTGGGTGTTTCACAACATATCGGTAAAAAGTTTTGGGGCGCCGCCAGCTTTTATATAGGGTAATTTTTCCATCCAGATGCGCCATTGGAGGGCCCTGCATCAGCTAAACTAATTATGATCTCACCTTCGCTGATGCTTGCTCACTCTACGGTTCGACATCTCCCATTAATCATAGATAGGAAATGAATGTGAAAAGAGAATGAGGGACGGTAGCCCGCACAACCATAAAGAATAAAAATGATGGCAATAACTTAATGAGATGGAGCAATGTTTTCCATGAGCTATCAGCAAATGCAAAGTCATACTGACAATTGCCCTTTGCAACCGCAGAGCATAATTCTGATGCACGCAGCATTTCAGGCTGAGAGGGAGGGATCTCTCGTCCTTATGGTGCACATAAAAAGGTAGGTACACTCATTGTAGGTACATAAACATGTTTGTAATGCCTTGCAGCAACAATGACTCTGTCCTTATATTAAGCATTAAACTTATCCAAATCAAAGTCTTGATTTTGCAAAAAATACTGAAGCAGTATTATGGTATGTTGATGGTTTTAGATAAGGTAATGCATTTAAATATTCTATTGTTATTTCAATGAAATATTTAAATTTGTAATTCCAAACCTGTATGACTTAAAAGTATTGGACTGTCCCTTTAAGACTGCAAGATATCTGGCATATAATAAAACACAAACCTACAATACCTTGCTGGAAGATTATCTCAAAATCGAATTATGGCTCATTTACGTCAGAATCAGTGCTTTCTTACAACCTTTAAGCAAAAATGTATATATTTTCTGATCTCAGTGGGATTTTTAGAGGGCCACATGCTAGTTCTGACAGTTTAGACATGATTGATTGATTTATTCTTCCCTATCCTGTTCTAGCGTTACAAGCCAAACAAAGTGTCCGTCATCAGCTTTGTGGATTTCTCTCCCTGGCCTTCTGAGTTCCAGAGCCAAATCACTCACACGTGTTCCCTCCGTTGGCCTGCAGTCCTTCATTATACAACAGCCACATAGAGTTAATATACATACAACCTACACAGTGTGAACACAACTGATAATTTATCTTGTTGGTCAAATCATTCATTTGTGCTGGGCCTCCTGTTTAGCCATCCAGAAAGCTTATATGGCTATGTATACAGTGAGCCAAAAGCTTTGGATTTAAAACAATATAAATCAAAAGCTCTCACTCTCAGAGCCAAAACTAAATCAGAATGAAAGGCTGATTAAGTTTTCAGTGTTAGAATTAATTAGACTCTTAAAAGACATAATCCTGAAGACTCTATTTTCATCAACAGGGAAAATAAATAATGTAAATAAAAAATAAAGAAATATACTTATTTCCAAAACAATCCAAAGTTAGTCGACAACAAGTATCTAAAGGAAAAATACACAAAATAAGCAAGCTATAGAGACAGTTCATTACATTTTAAGTAGAAGAGCGGGATAAAATAAAAGTGGGAGTGTCAAATTGAGATGTGAACGTGTTTAGGAGCGGGTCTTGGGTCAATTACACAGGAAACCCCAGAAATAGCCTTCTCCTGTTGAATGGTGCAAAATCCCAGACTTCCTTTTCAATTATCAACTGGACCAGTCTGCCATCTGTAAAAATGAATGCGTACTTTGCTTTGCCAGGTTCTGTTTTTTTTTTATTTTTTTTATCTCTTTCTCTATCCATTACATCTAAAAAAAAAAAAAAAAAATTATCTATTAAATCAAAAAAAAAAAAAAAAAAAGGACAAGTTGGCGAGAGAAAAAAAAAACCCTGCACATTTGACTGGCTTGCTGCAGCTGCTCACCAAAGGAAAAGGAGGGGAGGCGAATGAGAGAAAGCCCTGATTGTCTTTGTTTTCCCAAAGTGTGGGGCGATTTTTCTCGCCTGCCACGTCTGGCCATGCTGTGAGGTGATGCATTGTTTTTTTTCCACAGGCTAGAGGGGCCGCAGAGAGCCCAGGCCCTGTCTGTTTCCTGGCCTGCTCCAGTTTATCACTGTATCTGCTCTCAGCGCTGCTCCCACTATCTGGTATCCGTCACGGCCTTCGCTAGGTGCCATGCATTATCACACAGCACTGTCACTGGTTAAAACACCACTAATCGTAATCAAAACAAACTTTTGTGCTTTCCTTTCATCCACACTCGGGATGAGGTGTAATAATAGGCTGGATTATGTATTTTTTGGGATCATTTATTTCCATACAGCGAGGGCTACAACAAAGGTATGCGTACAGGTATCGCGGGGTTAGAGGTACTCGCAGTAAACAACAAAATGGCTGTTCTTATTTGCATTGCGGACTGTGATGAATGACCCTGCTGCATTCTGGTACTTTCTGTGGGTGTAGCCTGTGCATTCTGTTTGTACGTGATTGATTATGCATGCCTAACACTAGGCGCTCTAGGGAGTCAGACTAATTCGGTCCTGGTGAAAGGAATCTGAAGTAATTAGAGGCAGGACCTAATTACATCTATTTATTTAACGAGCATGTTCCCACAATCCCATAAAGCTCTCCATTAAAAGCTTCTAGTCTCAGGTGAAAGAGGCGGGGAAGAAACATCACACCTTTCTGTCTTAAACCTATTACGCTAATCAGCTGCTCCCGAGGTTTTGCAACCGGTTTCACATCCATTGTCAACTTTTGGTGCTCAACAATGCGCCATCTATGAAAAATGTCTGTTTTAGAGCTGAAAATAATAGCTTTCAGCACCAGAGAGATTTCCAGGCCTCTGCAACGTCAATCCTATAGTCAGTTTTGGTGAGGTGGACAGCAAAATCGTGCCTAAAAGTAGAGGCAGTTAAAATGATGAGGGGAAGCAGGGGATGCTTGGAGACTGACACCCATCACAGATGTAATATGTGAAAATAAGGGCTAATAACGCATTTGGCATGCCATGTGGATGTAAGAGAAAGGATTCTTTGGTTTAAAGGGGGTGATTTGCACACAAAGCCGGTGAAATGAAATTACATGTAATTCACTTAGGCAATCCGCGGGGCCTCTTACATTAAATAAACAATTATTTAATCAGCTGCGGGGAAATTAGGTGAACCCCTACTGACAATTTCAATTTCAGGAATCCTGCATCAACATTTCAAGGCTCAGGCAGTACCACCGAAAGCCGTCAGCAAACATCTGGATACAATTGCAGACATATCGAACCATCAAGTCCTATCTTAGGTGGATGCTATACTGGGTTTAAGCAAATCCAAAGGCTCTTGGTGAAATGGAGTCGTAATTATATAATTCAGTTTGATAAATAAGGTTTAATATATTCTGTGAAAGCGTCAATTCTCCTAGAACCTGGGAGGCCACAGTTCAGGGTAATATTCCCACATCACATTCACATTTCTTCACGTTGCTCTCGAAACGCTTCATGTCAGGAGAAGTCGTCTTTAAAAAGCAGTAAGGACGGTCTCAAATCATTTGTAGTGAATCAGAAGGTTATTTAAGAACTTTACATATCGGAGAGCACAGGTTAGTCGTCACATTTTCAGGCCTTTGTATATTTTGTGGACAAAGGGGGGCCTTGAAGTCGAACAGGTTGAGGAAACCACTGCCACTGCCAACTAGACCCAATATCCCATGTTAAATATGCAAGTTGCAACTGTACATTTACCATAAAGATAACGATGGCATCATGGGAATGCATTTACAGGAAATGAAAGACAGAAATGGAGGAAAACGTCAACATGTCACAAGCTAACCAGTTCCCTCGGCCCAAATTCAAGCCACCAAAACTCTCTGAGGAGATGGGCTTCAGCTTTCCATTCAAAGACAGCCCTTCTGTTATCTCCATCCAAATTTCCATCCACCCCCTTTGTCCTGCCCTGGATCGCACCGCACCGTGGTGTACCCCACTGACACACGAGACTATCTGAGCCTTGGCTTTCTCTCTAAATCAGATTGAATCGGAGGACATGATCAAAGACAGACGGGTCTCTATCTGGAAGTGTGAAGCACAGATATCCATTTGCACTCAAGAGGGCTTATGGTTGTAGTCATGAGAGTAGACTATTGTACTGCAAAAATCAAAGGTCTCCCTCCTTCTTGTGCAAATAGTAGGTGGCTTTATGTATTTTGGAATAATCTATTCCAGAGGCCGAACAATGCTCCGGGCTCCCCTTACCGCTACAAAGGCATTAGGCCTTTTGACACTATCGCTACACCCGTATCCCTTATCTAGGTCTTCCTTAGATATGTGGTATCCTCTTCAGAGAAACAGTTCCGAGGACACATCCTGTCTCGGTGACAGGAGAGGAAATCCGGATACACCACAGCTGGCCTCTAAATGTGTCATCTGTTACCTCCATAAGGTCCTCTTCAATGATGTTTGTGTCGACTTGTCCTGGATGTCATAACATGGGGCCAGCTGACCCGAAACAATAGTTAAAGTGACTGACAATGACAGGCAGGAAAAAGAGCAAAAAGTTCTAGCATGACTTCACCGGCACACCTGCTTGTGTGTCGCAGAGGCCAATGGGGTTACTGGCAGTCACAGAAAGGGTGCCTCCTGATCTAGAAGCATTTTCTTGGATCTACACATCAACATCATCTACTGAGATAAAAACAATAAATTCTGGCCTCAAATCAGTATTTTAATATCAATGTTCATCATAAAAAAATCAATGACCTACTTCTTGTTCTCTGATGAAACTATGAATTAAATGGTGGTACTAATATATTTCTTTCTTTCTTTCTAAAAATGCATTAAAATGGAATTCATTCAAAAACTTGAATACACCTTTTGATGATGAACATGTTAATTTCGATAATTTTGGAGGGCATAAATTCAGAAATGTCAAAGTGATTCAACGGTGCTGATTTTAAAATTAAGAAATGTCTTAGTACAAATGTCACTGCTTATTAATATTTGTCAACAGTCACATGCTGTAACCAAATTGCTGAAATATGTGGAAAAAAATTCAAACAGAAAATTATATCATAGAGAAGACCCTCATGACTATGTGTCAAGGCCAATAAGTCTGTGAAAACAATCTGATAATTAGATCTTTTTGGTTAAATGTTAGTTCAAGTTGTAATGTTCCCCAAAACATTAAAAAAATGAATAATTCAAAAAATAAAATAACAATAACAATAAAAAAATAAAATAAAGTAATTAAAAAAAAACTATATTACTTAAAAAAAAAATTATATCTGTTATTTGAAAGAAAACGTTTTACTTGATTACACTATATTTTCAGAGCCATTACATTTCTTGAAAATGGTTATAAAGATTTTTAAAACCCTATGAAACCAATGTGAACACATTTCTAACACCGTGCCTACACCGGACAAGAGCGGCGCGATGCGAGGTGACAAAAGACAATATAACACATTATAATCAGTGATGCTGTCTACACTGGATGTGGAGGGATGCGTCACAACAAATCCCCAACAGTAAACTGATGCCACGTTCTATTTATGACGTACTGACACAAAGTACAAATGATTTGCAACGGTCGCTTTGTCGCGTCTGGTGTAGACACGGTGTAAGACATTGGCACATTTGAAAAATATTTTTAAAAGATTTATCCTTTTGCTTATCATGAACACTCATGCATGTCATTGACCTGTACTGCAAATTAGTTTGGCCTTTAGCCAGGTCTCAAACCAAAAACAGCAGATGGATGGAAGCGTTGAGAGGTATCTTGTAAAATAAGAAAGATTTCACCATGGAACATTTTCCAAATATTATCTGCAGACCGGGGGCAAATAATAGGAACTTTTTTTTTTTATTCTTCTCCAAACTACGTAAAATAGAGACTGTGGGAACTGCCACTAGCAAAACTCTGGCACAGTTTGCTTTAATAGTGTTGAAACTATGAATTAAATGGTGGTACTAATATATTTCTTTCTTTCTTTCTAAAAATGCATTAAAATGGAATTCATTCAAAAACTTGAATACACCTTTTGATGATGAACATGTTAATTTCGATAATTTTGGAGGGCATAAATTCAGAAATGTCAAAGTGATTCAACGGTGCTGATTTTAAAATTAAGAAATGTCTTAGTACAAATGTCACTGCTTATTAATATTTGTCAACAGTCACATGCTGTAACCAAATTGCTGAAATATGTGGAAAAAAATTCAAACAGAAAATTATATCATAGAGAAGACCCTCATGACTATGTGTCAAGGCCAATAAGTCTGTGAAAACAATCTGATAATTAGATCTTTTTGGTTAAATGTTAGTTCAAGTTGTAATGTTCCCCAAAACATTAAAAAAATGAATAATTCAAAAAATAAAATAACAATAACAATAAAAAAATAAAATAAAGTAATTAAAAAAAAACTATATTACTTAAAAAAAAAATTATATCTGTTATTTGAAAGAAAACGTTTTACTTGATTACACTATATTTTCAGAGCCATTACATTTCTTGAAAATGGTTATAAAGATTTTTAAAACCCTATGAAACCAATGTGAACACATTTCTAACACCGTGCCTACACCGGACAAGAGCGGCGCGATGCGAGGTGACAAAAGACAATATAACACATTATAATCAGTGATGCTGTCTACACTGGATGTGGAGGGATGCGTCACAACAAATCCCCAACAGTAAACTGATGCCACGTTCTATTTATGACGTACTGACACAAAGTACAAATGATTTGCAACGGTCGCTTTGTCGCGTCTGGTGTAGACACGGTGTAAGACATTGGCACATTTGAAAAATATTTTTAAAAGATTTATCCTTTTGCTTATCATGAACACTCATGCATGTCATTGACCTGTACTGCAAATTAGTTTGGCCTTTAGCCAGGTCTCAAACCAAAAACAGCAGATGGATGGAAGCGTTGAGAGGTATCTTGTAAAATAAGAAAGATTTCACCATGGAACATTTTCCAAATATTATCTGCAGACCGGGGGCAAATAATAGGAACTTTTTTTTTTTATTCTTCTCCAAACTACGTAAAATAGAGACTGTGGGAACTGCCACTAGCAAAACTCTGGCACAGTTTGCTTTAATAGTGTGTGCTGTAATATTGTGTAGAAAGAAGGACATAGAAACCTCAATTCTCCTTGCCCTGGAGGGGAAACACAGGCCACAGAGACATGTGAAGCTGCTATGTGTGGGAGAGAGACAGTCTATACTACACAACACTCAGCACCTGAATGTGAGCTGCTCCGTACGCTAACAATGACAGCCTTTTTTCCACTCAACTAGTGTTTCTCTGCTGTAAATTTCACATTAGCTTGCTAAAGTAAGCTGTGGGCTGCTGTACGTTTGTGGCTTTGCAATAAACAACAAGTTACGAGAACGCCACTGTTGAGAATGACTTAAGCTGAAAAGAAGTAAACCACATGCGCACACACACACACTGAGGTATTCACACCTAGCAAAAGCACACAAACTCTCGCTTTCCATTTATGTGCAATTAAGCCAACTGGAAAATACTCGAAAATATAACCAGAGCTTTTCAGCTCATATCAGTTTCACTGTTAGACATGGAGCATCGCAATAATTGCCCTGTAACTCAGAACCCAATATTTTACTGCACTCAGAGAAAATATCAAATTCACAAGGATAACACTCATACGCTTCACCTCAGAGAACAGTCTGGCAAGCAGAACGAGAGAGAGATTTTGTTTGAGATTTTGTGGTGTAGGCAGTCACTGCGTGGGATCTGATATAATAGTGACACCTTGATAAACATGGTCAGATCTGGTTGAGGCAGCTTGCTGCTCCTGGATCAGGGGTTCAGGGTAGGCGACAGACATTACATTAAATATAAAAGTGACTTTTGGAATGATTTTGGAGATATTTTTTTTCTCTTTGGCTGACTATTTTAATGAAAATATCAGACTACAATTAACGGCAACATGTCATTTGTACATTTGTCATTCACCAGATGGTCTCAATGTTATTTTTAAAATGGTCTTTCATCAGATTTGCATCATTATATCATACAACAATGTATAATGGGACACATTAGAAGAAATCAGCTTGGCAACTTAAGAAATGTTTATAAATGAACCTTTCCCTGATTGTACTTTAATTACTTCAAAATCTCTACTTTTATTTGTTCTCTTACTTCTCTGAATTTCATCTCTTGGTAATCATCAACTTTTAAAACTTACAAGAGTTATAAAAAAAGTTATTTTCATAACTCTAAAGAGATAACAGAAATATTCTTTTGAATAAACGTGATAATGCAGAACTGAGAAGCTGTTGAATAAGATATTAACAAATATCGGTTTTTAAAGGCATTAACACAAAGCTGCTTTTACATGGGAAAGTCAACAAAATATAATACTACTCATTTCAAACCAATTAAACAGTGATATTTATATATGTTACACATTATTATACCTTAAATATAATGTTTTGTAACATCCATCAGGGAATATCTCAAGAGACGTCATGCGATATCAGGAGAAGCTTCTCTTTCTTGGGGCAGCTAAACTAACTTTGTCATCATGAGAAATAACTAATATAAGCAACAAAACAATCAAAACAACCACCTCAAAATAACTTTACAGGAGATAGAAGATGAACTCAAAAATGACAGGAAAAAACTGGATGAAAAAATGAAAAGCTGCGGGAAGCCAATGCCCCACTAAACTAAAATTAGCAGTAGCGTGACAAACTCCAAGGGGCTCAGACTGAGATCCTCCATCATGTTGCCCAGAAATCATTCACCCACTCAGAGTACACAGGAAGGGACCATCAGCCAGCAACTAACACTAATGAAGCCTCCATGGAGCTTCCATAGTTCAGTGCCCATCAGCTCAAATCACTATACATTGACACTTGAGCTCTGACAAAACGCTCCTGACTGACACTACAGCACAGCGGCGTTTGGCTGTGCATTAAGGTCAAGTACATGAAAACCAAAAGGAGCAAAAAGGCATGAGGAACATTTCAGACATCATTTATTAATGAACAATGTTCATTGAATACACTGAGTAGTAGTTCTCTTTGCCCGTTTGAATCGGTAAAGTGCAGCTTAGCTACCTACGTGATTTGATAAAACTAACATGATGTGTTCATTGCACAGCTAGACTGTGGAATATTTGGGAAAGTGTATTATTCATGGAACCTGCTTCACAAGTAGAGCGCCTGAGCAATTTCATGGGTTGTAATTGCCTAGCAACCCTGGACAAGTGAGCTCTGTAAATTAGCTGCTAAAGAGTGGGAGACTTTTGAGCTAGTTGAGTAAATTTCATTGTGCTAAATTTGGATAATTACGGAGAGTTTTCAGGCACTGCGTTAATGAATGGCACTTTGTTGTATTAAATACGGGGCTAAATGGTTGGAGTAATGCAAAGACATATTGGGGGATGGGGGCCAACACCTCCATCAGTCTGCAGGCAATGACTGAGATTCCACTGTAAGAACCTCATGAACCCAATCAAGTCATAATAAAGCTCTGATTGAGAGGGAAGTTCCTGGAAGTGTGATTGCATGGAGAAATAGGAGGAGGCCAAAACAGCCCACAATAATTATTCCAATGTAGAACATTATAGCATCATAATCTGATCATTTGCAGTGAGAAAAATACAACACGCATGCATAGTTAAAAAAAATTCTGGACTAGAATATGAGAAGATAGATTAAAATACTAGGGCTGTCAATTTAATATGTTAATGTAGTAAAATTAGGTAAGGGTACAGTAAAAGTTTTTCATGTTTTTAAAAGATGTCTCTCATGCTCACCATTTATATGATGCATTTATATGATCAAAAATACAGTAAAAACACCAATATTGTGAAATACTTTTCTATTTAAACATATTTTAAAGTGTAATTCATTCCTTTGATGGCTAAGCTGAATTTTCAGCAGTCATTACTACAGTCTTCAGTGTCACATGATTCTTCAGAAATCATTCCTGTATATTGATTTGGTGCTCAAGAAATATTTCTTATCATCAATATCAAGAGTGATTACTATTTATATACAGTAAATAAATGATTACAATTTATATGTATTTCTAAACACACACACATTGCCAAATTAACATTTATTCATACCTCCTGACCTCAACATATATATATCGAAGGGTGAGAACCAGAAGGGCGTAAGTGACATTTTTGGTGAAATGGAGATATATATATATATATCAAATGAAAGCACTTAATGAGCTCTTTCTACTGGCAAAAGTACTGTCATCCATTAGTGCACACATTTTTATTATAAACAATTGAAATCAGTACACAGTCAGATCAAACTATGGTAATTTTTTTTGTTTTGGCTCTCCTGTAAAGTTGGCGAAATGTCACTTACGCCTTTCTGGTTCTAACCCCTCGATATTGACTTTTATGTGATTAATTAAAATTTATAATCATTTGACAGTCCTAAAAAAGGGGAAAAGAGGATATGGAAATAAAGGAAGACGATATGGAAGTAGAGGATGAGGAAGTAAAGTTTTTCTGAAGTCTGTCAGAGCCTCTTGGCCATGTTCACCTTGACCCCGCTGGCCTGACGAGCTCTGCTCATTTCCCAACACTGGGCTCCTTCCCCACCACTGAGCTAATCAGAGCAGGCAGCTCACACAGACCAGCGTCCGCCAAACAGGCCAGCAGTGGAGGAGGAGAATCTATTTTAGGACACAATTCTGGGCCTCCACATTTAAAAAGACACACGAAGACATGAACGGTGTAATTTGTTCCCTTCCTTTCAACAATTATGCCTTTACTGTACGAGTAAGATTTAATCAGTCATATGCCTGAAAAGTTACTGGAACAGAATCTATGGCTTCTGAATGGGAAATACTTTATTTTTCTGTATAGAGTCACCAAGAATACCAACAGTTAAAAAAGAAATGCCAGCCAAACTGTAGAAACTGGCCATTAACTCAGTGCTCCAACATACAGATATGATGAAACTAGCTAAATCTGATTTATAACATTTATACTTACGTGCTGAACTGTTCCTCAGGATCAAGATAGCACAATGTTTTTAATGGGCATGAGCAGCGCTAAGGTCCATTACCAATTCCATCTGGAAGAGTGTCGAACTACAGGGTCCCCATCTGCCCTCAGGTGAATTGAATGACTAGCCTGTTTCCAATTTTAACACTAACTCTAATATCTAAAAGATACGTACATCCAACCTCTTTCTCGTCTTGTGCAACTGGCCCTCTTAACAATGAAAAACATATTCAGCAATTTTCTTCTGTGCCTGTAACACACTTTCTGTCTTGACCTTTGCTGCTAGCTAGCATTCATACAAGCCATAGTTAATTACATCTCCAAATGCTTAAATGTGCTGGTTCGCGGACTGTTAATTAATGTAGCCACTGTAAATCCCATCTGAGGGCACCAGAGGCAGGAGATGAAGGGGTCTGGTGTGTAGGCATTTTGTAACACTTTGATTTGAATGAAGTGCTAAAAGTCAAGCACACAAATATTCGATAGTGTGCAAGTTATATTTGCACAGATAAGAATCTTGACCCTTATTTATTCAGTAAATGAAATCCAATATCTATTACACTGAATATACTTTGATGTTTGCACCTTGTCATAAACCTGGCACTGAATAATCAAGTTACTGACCTCTCAAAAGTAAAAAATATTGGATAAATCTCACTAATAGAATGTGGCATACAGAAACAAAGAGCAAGCATGTGAACTGCTGTCAGGTCTCATAAAGTGTGTTACTGAGTAAAATACTCATTTCACTCTCCTTCACCCACAGATTCATAAGATGTGACTTCTCCAGTCAGAGGAAGTCAGCGTGAACCATTAAGTGCCTTTCAGTGACACTAACACTCAGTCTAATATTGCCTGTGGGAACAGTGATTTTGCCGTTGAACCCATTGTTTCATTATAAGGGGTTAGTCTAGCTGTGCAGCTGCTATGTGACGCACTGCTGCTGGCGCAGTGTTTATCTGAGTAACTTAAAGTGATAGTTCACTTAAAAAAGGAAAATTCTCTCATCATTTAAAAAACAAACAAACCTCTATGATTTTTCTTTCTAAATATAAATCATGACACTGTTGTTACATCTGTTTTGTAGCAGATTTTTGAAGTTGTTTTCATTTTTGAAGTTTGCATTATTGATTATTTTACTTTCCTGTTTAAGACGGTGAAGCTGCATTAAAGCAAAACTCTACTGTATAAAAGCACTTTAAAAATAAAGGTGACTTGACTTTTCTGTTCCACAGAAGAAAGGGTAAAATAGATTTGGAATGACATGAGTAAATTATTACAATTTTCATTTTTGAGTGAACTATCACTTCATATATAATTAAAATGTATAGTTTGATATTGTGTATATATATATATATATATATATATATATATATATACATACATATATGGTCCCACTTTATATTAAGTGGCCCTAATACCTGTGTACTTGCATAGTAACTAGATGTGTACGTAGTATGTAACCACAGTGTAAGTACATATTGGTACATAGTATCTAGAGCTGTAATATTTCTGTAACTACACAGATGTAACAACCCTCAGAATGGTTTGTG
>NW_015544192.1:857714-858041 GCF_001515605.1 Sinocyclocheilus anshuiensis | reverse complement strand
TGTAGTTACACAAACATTACAGCTGTAGATACTATGTACCAATGTGTACTTACACTGTGGTTACATACTATGCAGACATCTAGTTACTATGCAAGTACACAGGTATTAGAAACAATATAAAGTGGGACCCAAAATTTTATAAAACATAAACCACTTTATAAAAATGTATGTGTGAGTATAATAGGGGTGTAACTGTACACAGAAGTCACGGTTCGGTACGTAACTCTGTTTTGGGGTCACGGTTCGATATGAGTTCGGTACAAGAATAAATTAATTTTTACATTTATTTTGAACAGACAGTAGTGCTACATACATGTAGCATGAGCA
>NW_015544192.1:855939-856348 GCF_001515605.1 Sinocyclocheilus anshuiensis | reverse complement strand
AACAGAACGGCCTGACTTTAGATTTGTGAAATTATGCTACATAAGACACCTGCACAAATTTACTCTCTGACAGCAGGTGGAGCATATGGAACAGCAGCAAAATAGAGTTCCCTTGGTTACCACTATAAACAAAGCAACTGTGCTTATAAACACTAATTTGATATGCATTATATGGAGGTAAGAAAAAAAAAAAAATTCAAAACATTTCTGAAGATGTTCAGCACCTCTCAGAGATACATTCATATAAACCCCCACATATTTGTCTTCCTATATTTCGAGCATCACGAACAGTGAGCTTGATCTGCCTGGTACAGTATTTTCTCCTCTTTACAGACTTCATAAAAATTCCACACAAATTACATTTTGGAAAATGATTGCAATGCAGCATCTCTAGAACCCGTAACTAGTG
>NW_015544192.1:851528-852020 GCF_001515605.1 Sinocyclocheilus anshuiensis | reverse complement strand
TAGTGTTGCTTTCGTCAACGAAAATTATGACTAAATATCGTCGTCAACGAACCTTTATCACGTGACGAAAACGAGACGAGACACAACGTAAATGCTGGTCATGTGACGATGACTATAATTAAATGTATAATGCAATATTGTTGACGAATAAAAACGAGACTAAATGTGGTTTACAAAATAAAAACTATGCTAAAATGTCTCTTCATTTTCGTTGACCAAAACGAGACGAAACGAAATGTTATAACGTTATTTTGTCTCGTTTAGTCGCGTTATTATTATTATTTTGCAGTATTTCTGTTTCCGGTGTCTCACTTCAGGGGCTGCATTAGGTCGCACTGCGCAGACGCAGGCGACGTCACTTCCTCAAGGCCCACTCGCAGCATTATTTAGACCAGTGTTTCCCAACCAGGGTGCCGCATAAAAAAATCATTTTTTTAATATTTTTAAATTGCTAAAATGTTCAAAAAAGCAGCTATTATATAATATCCATTT
>NW_015544192.1:837583-850849 GCF_001515605.1 Sinocyclocheilus anshuiensis | reverse complement strand
AATTCAAATCAGAGCGTCTTCCGTGTCTGGAATGGATGTATTCTTGAGTCTATAAGGTAACAATAATATAATAAGATAACCTTGTTTGAAATGGGTTTGGCTAAAAGAAAATTTTGGTTTCGTCTATACTACTAGGTACTTATACTATATTGACTGGGTTAAATAGAACTGCATTTCTAAAAAGAGACTAAAATACAATTTTCATTGACTAAAACTAGACTAAATGTCATCAGTTTTCGTCGACTAAAACTAGACGAAAATAGTCATGGATAATTCTGACTAAAATAAGACTAAAATGCTCAGACTTTTAGTTGACTAAAACTTGACTAGACTAAAAAGAGTATGAACGTGACTAAAACTAATAAAAACTAAAATGATAGCTTCACACAAAGACTAGACTAAAACTAAAATTAAAACAGGCCGCCAAAAACAACACTACCCGTAACTTTTCCATACTGCTGATGTAAAACAACAGGTGCTTCTTCAAGCCCTTGTGTGCGATCTGAACTGCCATTCTTGTTTTGGGTTGGTGCGTAGATCGCATATACATACCTATGGTATATTGTCTCTTCTTCTGCTCTTTCCTGTCGTGACTGTTAGCGTTGCATTACCGCACATGCCCTTCTGGATTGATTGCCTATGACTGACTGTATTAGTTGTCTGACTGCAATGAACCGAACTGTGACTGTTTGGGAAATATCAGTTATTTGTAAGCTCACATAAAAATATCCATCCATGAACAGCTTCATACTTTGATAATTTAATTAAATTAATTAATTTATTTATGCATTTAGCAGACGCTTTTATCCAAAGCGACTTACAGTGCATTCAGGCTATACATTTTTTACCAGTATGTGTGTTCCCTGGGAATTGAACCCATGACCTTTTGCGCTGCTAACGCAATGCTATACCACTGAGCCAGAGGAACACAGAATTAACAGAATTAAAGGGGTTATATCATGAGAGATCAAATTTTACTTGATCTTTTTAAATAATACATTTTCATGCGAACAGTCATTTCAGAACTCCAGACTTTCTCCCAAGTTTAAAAAGACTATGGAAATACAGCTGTACAAATTGAGAATGCTTTTGTTACATATTATTACATGCATAAATGAGTGATCAGTCTTTTTATGAGACAGATGGAAGTTCTGAATGTTCTATAGGAGGTAAATCCTGACCACAAGCTGTTTTCTGTGGTTGCTGAATGTCTCTGATGAGTATTAAGGGAGATGGCCATTCTCTCACACCAAAACCTATAGAGATGAGAACAGCAGCTGTGATCAATACATGAATTACAATTTCGTTCTTTTTCTCTGCTCTCGAACACACTCTGTGGGGAGAGTGTGATCATTGCATGCATGGAGTTGGGCTATGCTAGTGGGCTTACAACAAACAGGCAGAGGCTTGAGCATGACCCGGTGCGCGTCACTGGCTGAGTGGATCGAAGCCTATCTAGCGTGGGCAGTGATCAAAACAGCCGTGAAGGGAATTGATGGAAGTGGAGTGCGGGGTCACAGTGTTCTTTTTCACAGAAGTCTTATGACAGTGAATCTTTGAACCAAAAGAATTACTGATTACAGAACTATATTTCTGCTCTAATTATTGAATTCCTATGCATAGGATGACCCTTGATTTGGGTGTAGAGGGACTGGGTTACTGATCTATTTCAGATGGCAGTGCAAAGTGGAAGAAAAGATAGTCTGAGCTCACCAGAGACCACTGAATGTGGTAAATGTCATCTAAACATGCGCTAGGAAAATATCCATTCTTTGACAAGTTTTGTCGAGGAAAAAAAGTTTTTGGCAATACTTTAGATTAGGGAACACATGTTCACTATTAACTAACGGTCCATCTGAAATCAAGTACTTTCCTATGTACTACATTTGAATTTGAACTTACTTCACAACTGTTAAAAAGTGTGTTCTATATAGTATGAATATAGGTAGTATGAATGAAATTCAGATGTACTACGTTCACTATGTTGTTACTATCACAAGACCTACCAGCGTCAGTTGCGTCTCTTCACTGCCATTCATAAATATTCTCCTGTGGCCTCATGGGATAGTAAAGTGTCCATTGACTGAGCATGTCAGAAGCTATCCGGATGCTTTTGAACTACTGTTTTTTAAATACTACAAGTTCAGACATACTACTATTTGGGCATACAGTTTTTTTGCATACTATAAAGTAGGGAAGTATTCGATTTTGGATGCAGCGTAAGAGTTTTCCCTCAATAAACTCATAATTTGCTGCTTATTGATAGTAAGTTATTGTAGTAGTTATGTTTAGATATTGGGTAGGGTTAGGGGATCTAGAATAAATGAATGCATAATAAGTACTTTATAATTATGTGCTTTAAATTATACGTACTAATAAATAGCCAATATGCAAGTAATATGCTAATAAGCAACTGACTGACATTCATTCTCTGTATGAACTTCTGCTACACACCACTCAGCAAACCAATGTGAAAATGTGTATCCAAAATTAGTTGCTTCACTACACCTGAAATTACTAGGCAATTAGAAAGTAAATGGTATTTGTCTATAATCAGAATACATAAAGACAATAAGAATATATGAAATAAAATCCAAGTTGCTATGTAAACAGTGCACAGTTAAGCTAATGAACTATATTAATTACATGTAATTACTAGACAGTTCTTTACATATATTAAATTGTGTAATTATAGAATGGATAGTTCCCAATTATTTGCAGAATATGAAATAAACTAACAGAAAAAATACAACTGTATATACAGGTATAAAATCTGCATATAATAAAATTAAATATAAAAAGATAATCAGAATTAAAATGAATAAAATAATCAATATCAAGAAAATAAAACGAATGAATGAATAAATAATAAGCAATACATACATAAATAAGTTGCTATTTTGCTTGGCAACCATATAGACCCTGCAACTAAGAACTATGAACTACATTACATTAGTTTGTTTTTTCAAGAAATTAAGAATTATTTTAAATTGTATTTTATATTTCTGATTAGATGAGCTGTGTTCAAAGCTGTTAATTTATTCTAAATAATATAATGAAGAAAATAATGTGTATATAACAAAACTAAATGTAAAAGATAATAAGAATACATAAAACAAATAAATAAGTAAATGCCAAGTTGCTATGTCGCTTTCAACACTAAACAGCCTACAGTTAAGCTAATGAACTAAATTACTTGGCTTTGCATCATGGCTAAAAACGACCTTTAACCTTGGTAAAAATCACTGCAATGCAAGACCTCGAATGTCTTGTTGCTTTATCGACTGGCCTGAAAAACATCAAACCTATCCTTGAAGCAATGGCAAGACTTTCACTTTGTCTGCCAAAATGTCCTTCTACTGAGCAAACGCTTGTTGGATCCATCAACCTAAGTGGCTAATGTAGGGGGAATACAGAATTCTCATCAGTCAGATCAATAAAACTGCTAATTAGTCTTAAATACTTTACAAGCTTTATTAACCTAACACCTCCTTTATTTCCTTTATGACATGAGCTCTATTTCAGAGATAATAAACCCAGCGGACACGAGGTCTGAATGTCTCTGATGCACATTACGCAAAAGGTGTCTGGTCAAGGATGCGACAGACCAAGCAAAACACATGGCACCAGTTCATTTCAGGTGTCACTGCTGTTGATGTCACTGGTAAGAGCCCTTGTGACATCACAGGACTCACGGGACCTAATTCACCTTTGTAACGAGAGTCTGTCAAAATGCCAAACTCGATCGATAATCGAGTGAAAGGTCAGTGTGGCCTCTCTGAACAGTATTCAATACTTAATTACCAGAGCTGACCTGTTGTACGAATTTGAATGAGTATTTAAAGGGAGAGAAACATTTGCCACATGACATCAGCAAGAATGAATGATGCTTCAGGTATTTATAAATGCTTACGGAAACACACACCTGTGCATCATTGGCTAAATCTGACAAAGTCTGTAGAAGGAGGAGGATTTAACTGGGATGTTATAAAGACAAATAAAGGGGTATGCAAAGCTTTAACCATTTATTAATTTGATTCCTGTTATTTTGCTTGGCTCAAATTTTACTTTTTTGTTTTCAATTGCCCTGCTGGATGTCCCACTGTGAGCAATTACATGCATGTGTGTCTACTCCAGACAGTTTGACAGACCGGGTAACATAAGTAATTATGGTTGGTCTATTTGTTGACACTATGTGTGTGTGTGTGTGTGTGTGTGTGTGTGCGCGTGTAGGATGTATGCGGGGAAAGTATGCCCTTTCCACACTTAGATGTGAGATGTAAACCTTACACATATCATATGACTCAGCATCTGTTATCTCAGGGCTAGTCAACTTTGGAAAGGTCAAGAGCCACATAAAAAAAAAAATTACAATAAAAAATATTATTATATTACATTAAATAATATTATTATATGATTTGTTTTTGTGTGAAGATATGTTGAAACCCATTGAAACAACTTCCCCACTGGGATAATAAATTCACTACTACTACTATTAAATAAATAAATAATATTTAAATATTTAGTTTGAGTGATTATATCACTGTATTAAATTATTTATTTATATAAATAATCACAGTATGGTTTTATATGCTGGAAATCAAACCCAAAAAATGTTTTTACATTACTTTAACATGCATTCATGTAATAATTCCAGTGCATTAAATACTTTATAAATGAAAAGTACTTTATCTTGTTTGATTATTATTATTTTTTATTTTATTTTTTAATTCATAACCTGATGGATACAAATTAAAAGAATGACAAGTCTGGCATCAATGCAAAAACAGTTTCACACATTTGGTACAATCTAACAACAAAAAACACAAAACAGTACTGCATTATAAATTCAGATCAGATGAATCACGTTTGAAGCCATTCAAGCATAAAGACAACATACCTGCACAACTGTGACAGCTAATCAGCCAAATATTTTTATTAATGCACAAAGCTGCACTGTGATGATGACGGGAAAAAAAAATACTTTGAAGGCTGTGCATTAAGTAGTGCTGGCGTATATTAAAGATTCTCTTCACCTCTCTAAAAGGGTGTTTCTAACAAAGGAAACACTGACAACAACCTAGGCCACATTGGCAAAATTCTGATACCTTTTGTGCTGATGTCAGCCAACATCTGACAAAGGTACACCCAGTTTCAACAACAGATCACTTCAGAGCATGGCTAAGATGCCAGAGCAAAGGCGGAAAACTCAAAAATCAATTTAAGTGTTCTGTAGGCCACTGCCCATGCAAGAGTGGAGAGGAGAAATAGATTTTCTGCTTCTCGCAGGTGGCCACCTTGACATTTGCAGGCACTGCGAAACTGTGAGTAAAAGAGACGTGTTCTTAAAAAGTGCCTCAGGAGTGCTAACACTTCATCTTAATGGAATTATTCACCCGAAACTGAAAATACTCATTGGTTAATCACCCTCATGTTGTTCCAAACCCATATAACATATGACTCTCTTTGTAAAGAGCAACTAGCACTTTGCGGAATACCTGCTTTTGGGTTGCATGGAAGAAAGGATGAAGCCAACCTTAAATGTCAAATGAACTGAAATTGTACTTTATTTATTTAGCTAAAGCAAATTTGTTTCCCGAAAATGTAATTTAAAAATGTATAATATATAATAGAAAAATGTATGTGTGTGTGTGTGTGCGTGTTGTACAATATGTAATATATATTATTATATAATATAATATAAAAATAAGATACAAAAAGTAGTAAATTTCAAAGTCTTGTTTGCTTGCTTAAAGGGTTAGTTCACCCAAAAACGAAAATTTCCCCATGATTTACCATCCTAGATGTATATGACTTTCTTCTTTCAGACGAATACAATCGGAATTAAAAAAAACATCCTGGCTCTTCCAAGCTTTATAATGGGAGTGGATGGTAGCCCAAAATCTGAAGTCCAAAAAATTGAACCAATTCATTATAAAAGAAGTCCACACGGCTCCGGGGGGTTAATAAAGGCCTTCTGAAACGACGCGATGCGTTTGTGTAAGAAAAATATACATATTTACAACTTTATAAACCTTAATCTCTAACTTCCGCTAACTGTCGTTTGCACGTTCACGAGAGAGTGCCGTCCAGCGGATGATGTAGGCGTAGCGTAAACTCCAGTGAGAATATGCTAGTCGCGCGAGAAACATTTTTTTGTTTACAGCAAAGGAAAACCAGTGTCCTCTTGGCTTATATTGAAATCCTCCGACATTTTTCTTTACAAATCCCCGTTTTGTACTACTAATTCGTGACCGGTGTTTTGTTTTGCGGTGAACTATCCCTTTAAGCCTCTTCTATATGGGTGACAGAACTTTCATTTTTGTTGAGCTACCCTGTTAAGTAAAGAATAAAAGTGTTACTCATTAATTAAACTAAGAGAAATTTTCTGTGAATGTAAAATATAAATATAAAATGAGAGTGAGAAATGAGGAGAAAGAGAGTCTCCGGTTTTCAATTCCATTGTTTTATCCTCTGTGATATATTCTTCATGAGAATAAAGACTGTGCTCAAGCTTGAGAAGGGGATGAGGGAGAAGAAAAACGCCTCAGAAATGAGAGCTGAGGGTTGCAGCTGCAGCAGTGGTATTTAGAAACCACTGCGTCACTGCAAGTGGGGGCTTACCAATATCAGACATGGTAAACCCATCTGATATTAATGTCCTATTCCTACACGCCCTACGCTGGGAAAACAGCAGCACTCGTACAGCATACAAATGCACTCGTACGATGACAAATGATGGGCGAGCTGTGAGCTATGAAGGCACAGGGGCACATGCGCATGCTGTGGCTGTGAGTGACATCTGACGCAGTGGGATCTCAACTGACACATCTGAGAAAGGCTTTTATTTAACTCTAAATACAGTTTGTTGGGCTGTGGGCTGGCAGTTCTAAACATGTAAAACAGAGGTTTTAATGCGGAAGCCACAAGCTTGATACCTGCTTGTGTCATGTATCCATGTTCCCTTCCTTTTCATTTATTGTCTTTTCTAAACCTGCTTTATTAGCAAACATGGCAAAAACAGAAAAACATCCTACACACTAAAATAATGAAAAGTGTTCAGTGGGTTGGTATTCTTGCCTGTCATCACTGCCAGCTGTGTTAGGTCATGCCCTCTGGTTGACCAACCCACTCCCATCATATGCCTTGGGTGGGACGAGGGTAACAATGTTCTGCCCATCTTCTTGCCTACCCCAACATGCGCACATAGGCACACACCCACACACACACACACAGCAGTGGTTTTCACTCATCCGCTGACTGACCTTCTAAACGGCAAAATTCAGCCACGCTGGTAAATATATGACATAGTTTTGACTGAACTCAAGTAAATGCCTGCACAGGAGGTACAAGCTTAGTGCTTCACCTCTTCCATAGTGACTCAGCATTTCTGATGGAGGGGAATCCCCCATACAAAGTTTTCTTCTACCTGTTTATTCTTATTTCCATTTTCCAATTCTGTAAAATGATGAAGCTGTGATTCAGTGATTCATTCTCAAGGGGTTTCACACATGTGTGAAAAGTTCACACGTGTGTAAACACTATTCACACCACAGTTGAACATGTGTTGTGTGTCATTCATAATAGAATTGAGTTGCCTTTTAAATTTCTATTCTATTTAAATTGCATTTGAATTGAGGTAGCAAAGATGATGCAGAACTGCAATTAAAATTTGAATGAAAATAATTAGCATTAAAATGTGTTATAATTCAAGAAACCTGTATAAAAATAATTTTTAAAATAGAAAAGTAAAAATTGTCAAGATAAATTTTGAGTGATGAAGGCTTGTTTGAAAGTTTTGAAAAAAAAACGATAGACAGAATGTTAGATAGATAGAACAACAATGATAGATAAAATGATAGATAGATAGATAGAACAACAGAATGATAGATAGAATGATAGATAGATAGAACAACAGAATGAGATAGAATGATAGATAGAATTATAGAATGATAGATAGAACGACAGACAGACAGACAGACAGACAGACAGACAGACAGATAGATAGATAGATAGATGTAAATTCCTCTTCATTTCATTCCAATTCAAATTCCAATCAACTCGCCACTTTTCCCATGACACAGCCCTTCCATCTGTTTTGGTAAACGTTAACTTATTACCAGGTGCATGTTTTTTAAACAACCTTATCAGCTAATTCCATGAAACAACACAAACACTGAATATTGAAGAGATGCCTTTGTGCAGTGAGGCCTGTGGAGAGCATCAGAATGAGGATTGGTTCCAGAGATGTGCTCCGGCTGATAACTTTTCTGTCTGAAAGTGTTGCGAATGCAGGCTGCCGGCATGAAAGATGACTGACAGCCAGACAGATACATTCACGAGTGGCACGCTAGTTAAGTATAATGTCTGGGAAGATCGTGAATCTGCATGGAAATCAAAGATTACCATGCTGATCACTCGAAGAAGCTGAAGCACATGTTGTGGAAAAAAGCCAGTTGGAATATCTGCCAGAATGGAGTTCCGCGGACCTCCAGGCGATAGTCAGAGGGGGGCAGAAAGCTGTGCTGTGGATGGAGACTCACAAAGAATACAAGTGTGTTAATAGTCTTTTCTTTATCAATGGCTTCATGCCAAAGTGGAAAGCAGAAGAGAAAAGGTTGGGTTTTGACTGTGTGAGCACATTTATGTGAGTTTTAAAGCCGGAGATAGTGAGCCGTGTCCGTGTGAGAGGAAAGCTCGGGAGACAGAGTTCAGGACAGGCTCAGTAAGAAAGAAAGGCCCTTTTCTCTTCTTGTCTAGAGTCGGCATCTTCGACAGGAAATGAACACAAGCCTTGACTGAATCAGCTGGTGCTCATGCCCACTCTCGGCTTTTCTGTTCTCACAAGAGAATACAAGAGCTCTTTTCCAAAACCTAGTGAGCTGCCTCGCTTTCCACTGCCTTCATAGACAGCATGCTAATGGTCATGGAAGATCATATGTGACTTATTTCGAACACTTCACATAGGCATTAACTACACATCAACACCACAGAAACGGTCCTCTGCAAGGGTGATTAGACTCATAATTGACTTCACTGGAAATCATAGATTGCACAATATTTAAATAAGCAGAAAACACACAACTTTTCCATTAACTGAAATAAAAACGAAAACTAATATGAATGGAAAAACTGAAACTAAAATACAAGTAATGGATCCAAAATTAATCAAATATATTAATAAAATAAAAAAAGCTAAAACAGTAACAGTAAGAGTAAATAGTAACAATAACTAAATTAGATTAAAAACAAAATAGAAATAACACTAATATAAATGGGAAAACTTAAACTAAAATAAAACAGGAATTACTTCAAATAAGTTTTTTGAACTTTCTATTCATCAAATAATCCTTAAAAAATATTAAACAGCACAGCTTTTTAAACATTGATAAGAAGCTAGAATCAGCATATTAAAATGATTTCTGAAGAATTATGTAAATTATGTAAATTATTATGTAATTATATGCAAATATTTCACAATATTACTGTTTTACTGTGTTTTTTTAATCAAATTAATGCAGCCTTGAATAGACATAAAAACAAATCATAAACCGCAAATGTCTGAACGGTAGCATTATTGCTGCAATCAAATTTGGCCAAAAAAGTTATCTGAATAGACAGCAAAAGTAAGGTGCAGTCCATTTGCCTATTATGTAGGCAGCCCACTAGGTTTTGTAACAGTGGCAAAGCACTGAGAAATAACTTTTTATCTTTTCCCTCACCTGACAACTCTGTGAACCTGTCTGCCTCTCATTGTCCTCTTCCCTGTACATGAGTATGTGCATCTCTATCTCTCCTGTCATGCGTCATCCTCCCACTTCCTCTCAGCTCCTGCAATGCTATTTAACCAACAACTTGAGAGCTATCAAAGGGAGAACAGAAGTCAGTGAATGCTGCTGATCAGCCAAGCAAAGAAGTCCGAGAGCCTCTCATTCTCTTCCCCATCACCTCTCAAATTCTCCCTCTCTTTTACTCTCTCCGAGCGTTCCTGAGCTGGACACTGTCCAGGATCTGTAATAAAGTGCTAAGCAGAAGACAGGAAATACTGGAGAAGTCGAACAATGTTATGACAATACTTTTAACTTTTACAGTTGGGGCCCAGCTGCACATCTGCATAGCATCAGGCTCTCACTGGCCCAGACAAGAGGAAACCATTTTTACTCCTGGCATCCAGCGCCTCCAAACAGATGTTATCACTTTACCAATAGCCTTGTTTTGTTGTATTTTTTTCTTTGACACAGCACAAAGAAAAACACAACACAAAATGGCAATTTTTCAAATGAGGAAATGGGAGTTGTTGGCATTCGGGAGGGTAGGGAGGGCAGCAAGGAGAAACAGCATGATAGATTAATAATAGTTACCGTAATTGATTTAGCATGAAGGAATCCACAGCGATCTCCAGAGGGGATGTGTGTTGCTTTACAGGAAGACGAGCTATCGTGCTAACAGAACATGCTAAGCGGCGGTGAAATTAGCCCGGGCACCCCACAGGTAGTCATCTGTGTGTGAGGATATCACTGTTTCTTGACCGCAAACTAAAGTCAATAAAAACCTAAACAACATTTTTAGGTTGCAGTTGACTTTCTGTCAAACTGTCTATCCTGTTATGTTTGCTACATCTAAACGTCCATACAACTGCTTCCATTTCTACTTAGTGCAAAGCTTGAAATAATCAGTAAATAGCCAAGCCAAAAGCCACAATACAACAGGGGGAAAAATAGACTTCCAGGCTATTGCAGGTGTAAACTCTGGTTGACGGTTTGCTTACATCCCATGTGAGCAACACAGGCTTCCAACTTTCTGCAAGTCTTTGGAAAGAAAGTTAATTGTTCACAATTTGACAGCGAAATGCGGAGGTCTGTTCCGACTGGGGTATAGTTGTTTTTGTCTGCTTAAAAAGTGAGGGAAAACAGCCTGGCTGTTGTCGTTATGTGATTATGAGTTTTTATTAGCATAGCATGCCTAATCACAATCGACTCCGTGAGCCCATTTAAGAATGTTTTTTTTTTGAAATAGCACTTTTTTGACTCCCCACGCAACAGTGGATTTGCTCCAAATTCCAATTTAATCACAACAGACCGACTCTGCATATCCCTATCGTTTTTCCCTTCGTCTTTTATTTATCATTAAATACAGATTAAGCTTACATTCGCTGGGGATTTGAGTTAATTCTCGCTGTGCCGGCCTTTGCTACGATCTCTGCTGTACCTTTCACTGATCCAACGAGAGGAAATAAATCAATTTATATATACCATAACATTTCCAAGACACCTTTGGGCTTGTAGGAAGAGGTGCTCATCAAGATTTCTGACCTTCATTTACAAGATCTCAATAATACTGCTCTACTGCGGACATACACAAGCTTTCAATGTCCTCTCTGGTTTAACTGCCGCTATCCGAGGAGGATTACAGGCTTAAACTCACAAGAAGTCTCTTGTCCTTCCTAGTAAACACAAACCTGAGTGGACGGCTGCAACAAACTGACTTTAAATGAAAAACAGTCCTCTGAGAACCAAACTTGGATTGTTGAATCAATGAAAACGAGCATATCTGAATGCTGATGGACAGCAGCTACTGTGTTGTTGTCCATATTTCGTTTTATCGCTGGGAATAAGGCTTATTATTTGAATTGTCTCCTATTTTAAAATATAATCCGCCATTTCCACAGAGGCAAGGCCAAAAGAGGGCAGATTTCACACACGCTGCCTGTCACACACAGGCAGAGCATAACTGTTTCATTCGGACGGCAGGTTTTACAGCTCAATTTGAGAACAAGTGTTTCATTAGTAGAAAACAAAATGCAGACAGCCTCCCCTCAGTTTGTGAGGAATGGCAGCCAAATAAAAAATTGGGGTTCAGGAAGTTCTGCATAGCAGTCCAAAAATAGAAGAAAAAAAAAGTACAAACAAGAAAAAAGAGGGAAATGAGGAGAGAGAGAAAGCAATAAATGTAGCTACTTTTAACAAAACCTCCCAACACCACATGCTTTTTAGACCTTTGCATAGATTAGCCTATACTTAGCCACATTTCAATAGGCCTAGAACAACTGAACACAAAAGTTCTCAGTGGATGTCACTTACATGCACTAAAGACAAAAGAGCAACAAGTACGCTAGTGTTTGGCGATATGCTCCATAGTCATATCATCCTATCGTCAGCCTGTGAGATCACTGATACACGATATTATCATGCTAATTTATTTAATTATTCACTTAGTTTCATAGCCGGAGAGTGAACCAACTCGGGTAAGGCTAAAAGCAGCCTTATGTTACTGTAATCTATTGACTTCACATTATATATTTTTAGTCAAGTAGCATATGGATGTCATGTCATAAAATATTTTTAATATGACTGAATTTGTATTTAATATGATAACAATTTAATAGAAACATTGTAAGTTACTAATTATAATGCTTACATTTCCTTAGTTATTCAAACAGCAGCTACAGAAAACAAACAAAGAACATTTACATTATCAAAGAACATCATCACTGCTTAGTCAAGCGCGAGTTTATGCACTTTACAAAACACTCCGGTTATAATCAGTGAAGCTGTCTACACTGTATGATGACTTTGTTGTTTATGATGAGAATTCGTGAGACAGAAGACTTCAGTCGCGAGAGCACGCACTGCAACAACAAAACTCCGGTATTTCAGCGATGACTCACCTGAACGCCTCTGATTGGCAGCTGCATGTGTCACTGTGTGTGATTGGTAAAAACACGGAAAAACAAATATAATGGAACAAATAAGCCCTAATATTAATTATATAATAATAGTAGACTGATGATGATGATAATAATAATAATAATAATAATCGTCTTGCAATCGTCAAAGGCATCAGCCACAGGCGATATCTCTGACTATCGTTGATACACAATACTATCGTCTATCAGCACAACCCTAAAGTATGCCCGAAAAATTTTAATTTTAAGATGAAAAGAAGAAAATGTAAGTGGTGCTTACCCAAGGAAAACGTCTCAGTTTACTTATGTAACCATGGTTCCCTGAGTAGGGAACGAGACACTGCGTCCTCTAGGGGTCGCTATGGAGAACGCCTCGTCGTGACCCGTGTCTGAAGCATACATTGAAAAAACACCAACAACACGTTGGCCGGCGACAGCCCACGACATCACTACCGGTGCGACTATAGTATAAATAGGCACCGGGAGAACATGTCATTCAATTCTTCGGCTGAAGCTTGTGTTCGAAGCATGGCAGGAAGCCTAGAGGACGCAGTGTCTCGTTCCCTACTCAGGGAACCATA
>NW_015544192.1:835625-837448 GCF_001515605.1 Sinocyclocheilus anshuiensis | reverse complement strand
ATCCTCTAGGGGTCGCTATGGGGAACGGTATACCCACACCGCCATGCTGAGGGGAATGCGGGCCAGAACCATGGCGAGCACTAAGTACCAACTTTACCATTTTCATGGTGAGTTGCCCCTGGGACGTCAGATGGCTGTCCATGACTTTATCCCCTAAGGCCAAAGGCCTAGGCTACATACCCAGGGAGCTCGACCTACCACATGTTCCAATGCTGGAACAGCTAGCAATAGTTTACGTAGCTGAGGGAGCAACACAACCAGCTCTAAAATGAGAGGGAGGCTCGGACCTACAGCATGTTCCAATACTGGAACTGCCAGCAGTAAGTTACCTAGCTGAGGGAACACAGAAAGGGGTGCTCACAGAGGACCTACCTTAAAAAGGACAGAAACACACAGGTCCCGGAAAACGCTGTAAAGAAATCTCACAGAAGGATTATACACACATAACCACCAGCACATTAAATACATATATATACATATAGAATGCATCATACTCACCCACCATGGTTCCCGCGCCGAAAAGAAGCCTCTAGTCCAGACCATCAGCAAGGTGGTCACTATGAAGCCATAGAACCAACCAAACATATAGGTCCAGCATAGGAGACGGAAATGCAGGAAAACCTGACCTCGGTCAGGTGGAGAGCTGGTCGTTATAGGGGAATTAGGAGCTAAGGGCAGATGTAAGACCCTCGAAGGAAACGAGTGGATACTCAAGTATCACTCTGATCCGGACGAAAGCGCTGATGCTTTGTCTGGATCACATCCCTAGGTCTTGCCTACCTTCCTTTAACCCGCAATTCCTTCTAACCCTACCCGCAGGCGGGGGAGGAGTGCGAGCCGCGACACTAGCCTTCTGTGGCCGTCTCTGATCGCCACTGAGCGCGCCTTTGCCTCCCTGAACTTCTCGACCACTGTCTCAACGGAGGTAACCAAAAAATATTTGGAAGGCGAAACCGGCGCATCGAGAAGAAAGCCCCTCTCTTCCATCCCGATATCTGCCAGGTTCACCCACAGATGTCTCTCAATACCTACTATAGCTGCCATGCTTAATAGCAGAGAGAGTGAGATCTGTGGTGTGGCAAAACTCAGCTACCTCATCAGGCCTTTATTCAGGTCTTCCAGCAGGTCAGCCTAATATGCCTGGAGATTCCCCATAGCGACCCCTAGAGGACGCAGCTCGAAGTTCCCTTGAAAGGGAACCCGCTATCATGATGCTGGAGTGTTGCTATGCTGTTGCTAAGATGTAGTTTAAAAAAGTATTTATAACCGAAATTAAACTTTTTTAATGCAAATTATGGCATCACATAAAAAATGCTGTATGCGAATTAACAAAAAATACTCACTTGAAGTGGATAAATGTTATATTTATTAATTAGGCAGAAATGCACATAAACTAGATACACATATTATAAACACTCCGTTTCAATAGGCATTGTGGATTGTAGACTCTGAAGTAAACGGCCACTGCTATGATTGGCTTACAGTTGTGTATGTTTGACAGCCTACCTCCTTCATAGGTGGACGCTGCTGTGATTTAGGTTAAAAACGCATAAATACTCAGAACATATCAAACAATCTGTAATAACAGAAAAAGCAATAGTGACCACTTACTAAAAACAGTTACTCTAACTTTTGTAGTGGGACATTACTGTCGGATCCAATATAGTCGGCACAGCATCGTCTTTTAGTTTCAATCTTTCTGAAAATCCTGGGTCGAATTGTACCTTGTTTGTAAACAAATCCGCGGTAAAATGAAGTGAACAGAAGACCAAGTTCTTACTGATGCAGTCTGGAATTTCATTCAAAATATAAGTTAATCCACT